>NW_023396917.1:0-92220 GCF_011125445.2 Fundulus heteroclitus
AAGCAAAAAAATATGCCCCACGTTTGAATCTTAAAAATTCATGACACCATCCATAGGGAATGGTTCCATTTTATTTAAAGAGAAAGTAATATTAGCATATTGAGACCTATGTACTGTATATAAGAAAGCAAAAAAGCAGTTCTCTAAAAAAAGTTGTATTTCTTTCAGCATCGGTAAATACAGACATGTTAATCCAACTGATCTGTAACAGAAGGATTAGTTAATTACTATAACATTAGTGGGTTTGTCATTGATTACAAAGTAAATATCTGGTTTTAACTTTAACTTGTATACTAGCAGGAAATATTGCTAAAACATGAATGTTGCATTGGGTAAGATTTTTTTTTTTAGAGACAAATATCATTAAACCTCAAAGTCAAAGGATGGACATTTGTCAGTGAAGGAAGCATCCACATTTAAGGGACAGCAGCATGTGAACAGACATAAACACACTAATTGTCTTTGTGCACACAGTTATTACTCTGAGAGAATCTAAGTGGCTTTTGGAGAGACTGGAGGCTGAGAACTGAAGAGACATGCCCACACACGCTGTCTCTTCCCCATTACACACGTTACTGTAAGAGGCATAGGGGAGACAGTGAACTCTGTTTGAACTCAAGGTTGAAGAAAAGGTAAGGGACAGTACATTGCACACGGATACATTCATAAAATACAAAGTAGCTTAACAAATAAAGATAAATCAGATGGGGATGCATAAAGTAAGTATGAAAACAATTTTCTTCACTTCTAATTACAACATTTTGATTTAAACCCACAGAGCACGAAAAAAACTCATCCAGACACTGCATGCGTGGACTCGACATTTCTGCTTATGGTTAAAGTTATATTAACCTTTTCTGACCCCCTTTTGCTAAATTAACCCAATCTGATGGTATAATTATGTATAAATTATTGAACACTGTACTTTCCATTCACATATGACAAATGAGGGACATCGGAGACAAATGTGAAAGCAGTTTGAAAAACCTAATAAACTTTTTTTGGCTAGAGTTTGTAATTGTAGGTGAGTGTTAGATTATAATACAATAGTTTAAGAATTTGATACAGTATCCATGGTGAAATTACAACAAGCTGGTGCTCCTTCTAAAAGATTAATGTGCAACTTTGTATGACCCTGGCTCACTGGTAACCTTGGCCCTGGAGTGTTCACCAAGAGCTGTTAGCCATGGCTCATCACACTCATGCACACACACAGCGCAAAGGACAAGACATCCATCGAGTCGCAAACAGAAACGGACACACACAAAGTATACATACACGTATACACAAAGACAGGCATCGGGTTTCACATATGCACATATATTGCCAACACATAAATGCACAATTACATACAATCTAGCTGGTGGTTGATCAAGCCAATCTAAATGCTAAACAAGAGTCCATCTCAGGAGTAAACCACAAGACAATCTTTTCTCTGAAGGTGCTAAACAAGGGCACATAAATAGATGCACACACGTACGTCTATTTATTTGTGTGTGTGTGTGTGCGCGTCTGTGTGTGTGTGTTTGTAGTTTTGTATTCAGACTGCTCCGAGCTGTAAAACCCCACACCCATGTTTCACTGGGAAAAAAATCTGCAGTACTTGGAAGACTTACTCCTGCATTCGTGAAGTTGCTTGAAAAAGGATGAAGGTCATGCACATAAACACAAAATACTCAAAAGTTTCTTCAAATAAGTCCTGTGTCTTGTGCATTGTATTTGTATCACTGCATGGTAGAGTAATGCTGCTCAAATTTGTATTTTTGTGCTTGGGAAATTTCAATCTGGCATTTACAAGGATGTCATTGTTACATTATATGATAAACCAAAGCAAATTTGCACACCACTCATATTTCCTCCCACACAGAAGACACTTCTCTATAACATCAAGTAAAAGACAGTTACAGAGGTTGTAGAGGAGATTTTACATGCTATTCTGTTCTATGTCAAATGGCTCTCTTCTAATTATACATATTAATCTGCTCTGGCTCAGAGGTAAGTTAATGGGAACACTGGGGTGCACAATAATTTTTCAGGGCTGCAAAAGTGGCTCCAGCTGACAATAAACTACAATACATAAATATACACACATTGGGGATTGATTTTACCACCTTTAACCACAGTGGTATCTTTTCCTAATTAAATTAAATCATGGTCTGATAAATTATAGGGGTGAATAGCGAGAGCTGTCTGTGGATATTTAGACCAACATTAATACTTGAGCAGGTCTGTTCAAAGCGATACCTGGCAGTAAACATTATGTGTCTGTGGTTGTAATGCATGTTAATGGCTGTTAATTTAATTGATATGTGTTACTATTCAACCCTAGCTCATCCATCACCTAAATTATTAGACAAAATAGTGGGTACAGCTCCCCTTTCTTTGTAATTGTCTATTCATTGCTTGCACCATGTCACAAAAGATGTTAGGGAGAAAGTCTTCAAAAAGTGAGAGCATCAATTTAGGCCTAACTTCATTGCTTTGTTAAAGCTCCAGTTTGTAAGAATTTTTTACACTGGCGCACCACGTGGTGGCGAATTACTAAGGCCCTCGCCGTTAAGCGCGTTATAACTACTACAGAAGCCGAGGAGTCTCATATTTGTGACAATGTCAACATGTCCTCCATGTAGTTGGCACCAAGCTATCGCTAATGGGACATTCCTTAAATGACGTCACATGTGCCAGGAGACAGCCCGGGTTTTCCCGGATAGTCCGAGTGCAAACTAGAATGGCAACAACCACAATACCAATAAATGTGGAAAATGACGACATCCCAGAAGCTTAATTTCAACATTCTTTAATCAAGAAAAACAGCTTAAACATTGGTTGAAATATAAAGGCCTGAAAATTGAGAGAGGCTGTTCTCTCCTCTCTCATGATGGATCATGCACAAGAAAGAAACCCGCTGATTCGGTGTAGAATCACAGCTAATACTAGGGAAAAAAATACATTATTACAGGCCTATGTTTTAAATTATTATAGGGCTTACTACAAAAAATAGACTTAAAAACAGCTTCTTTCCTAAAGTTGCAAAGTCAATCATCCCGCTGTAATCAGACACTCTGATCCCATCTAATCTTCACACACACACACACACACACACACACACACACACACACACACACACACACACAAAGAAGATCACTGTGAGAGAAACAATCGACTTGATCCATGAAAACATGCCAAATAAGAAAACCACTACACAGATGGCGCGTCTAATCGTCACAAATGCATGTATTTGCTGGTATTCATAGACACAGGGATTTTTTCTGCTCATACATTAATTGTCAGGGAAAATGGGGGTTGCATTACCACCCTGTTTGTACAACCACAAGATGGTCACGACACGAGCGCTGCGCTATTCTAAATTTAGAAATTTTGATGTCATTTGAGGAATGCCCTATAATAGCGACAGTCATAATGTGCACTGATGCAAAATCCATCCATCTATCCATCCACTAACACATTTATCCCTTGTGGGGTCACGAGGGTGCTGGTGCCTATCTCCAGCTGTCAATGGATGAGAGTCAGGGTACACCCTGGACAGGTCGCCAGTCTATCACAGGGCAACACAGAGACAAACAACCATTCTCACTCCTAAGGAGAGTTTAGAGAGGCCTAACAGTCATGTATTTTGGACTGTGGGAGGAAGCCAGAGTACCCAGAGAGGACCCACGCATGCACAGGGAGAACATGCAAACTCCATGCAGAAGGACTCAGAAAGACCTAGGGCAAGGTTATGACTTGAACCCAGGACCTTCTTGCTGGATGGCAACAGCACTACTCACTGTGCCACTGTGGAGCCCCTGATGCCAAATCTGCTTGTTTTTTTTTCTAAAGTAAATTGTAAATTCTGTGAGTCACAGTTTCTTGGGCTCGTTTCTGGATGTGCAGTCGCTTATTTGGGCTCTAAAATAAGTGACTATAAACACGTGTAAAGAGAACCGCTGGCGCTGCTGCGGTACAGACACCGTGAACCGGCTGATATCACTTCGCCCCTCCATGCCCACACACACCCTGAGAGGGTCAGGGAGACAATATTACAGCAGACAAATCAGATATATCTTTATTTATCATTATTCTACTGGTTTGTATATCAGTGACGGCAACCATGCCAAATGCAACAGCGGAGCGGAGCTTCTTAATCCCCAGGTAATAATGATAAAAACATTTTTAAATAACATAAATAGATCTGTCCATTTATAGAGATATCTATTTATGATCAGATCTAGGGTTTATCCCACCTCTCACCCATTGACTGCTAGAGACAGGCACCAGTCCTCCTGACCATGCACAGATAAGCGGGTAGAGAAAATGGATGGATGGAATAACATTACAACAATTATGAATAATATCTATAGTGCTCTGTAAGTGTCTCAAAGTGTTACAAACAAAAACATGAAAAAATAACTTCTTAAAAGATTACATATCAAACATAAAACCTGGAAAAGCTGACTCAGCTGTCAGCTCCTCCACGACCCTATTTTGAGTCTGAGAAGGAGCCATATGGTAAGAGGCTGACTTTACAGCAAGATACATTTCTAAACAGCTGGATTTACCTCTACTAACACTTGACAACAGCTGTTTGATTTATATTATTTTGGCTCAAAGTAACCCAAAATATTTGAATACAAAATAACTATGCTTCGACATGCCAGTAAAGATAGTGTATCAATAAATCAAAGAGCCCATATTTCAACAATGAGGGAAGGAGTTGAGAATAACTTGTGGACTTGCTATTCTAGAATGACCACACGTTCCTTCATGGCCACAAGAACAGCAGGCAATTTCTTTTGTGCGAGTTTGCACCTGACTTTTAAATGTACTAAATATAGACACAACAACTGTGCCAGTTTCAGTATCAGTTTCACTGCTAAATCACATTTGTGGTAAGTATTTTGTGCTAAATCGCTTCGGTGGTGAGTATTTATATTTGCTTATCCCTCTCCCATCATTTTGTGCCATTTGGTCATTTGCATATAGTCTGCATATCCATGAAGACACATACAGAAAAGTTTGCACCCACTGTTCTGCTCATTTTATTCATGCAAATCGTTTTGCTCCTGGTATGACAATCAGCTTTGTACATGCTAATTAGTTAACGCATATATTAATATGTGGAGATATTTTGAAGATTAGTGTGGACCCAATATTCAGCCAGACAAAACAGTGTGCCAATAAAAGATTATTTATTTACTGACAGACAGTGGGACAGGAACCAGGACAACTGAGGCAGGCAGAGAATCAAAAAGGGAAAAACACAAATCCATAATCCGAAAACAGTCCAGGGTCAAAAAACGGAAAAACCAGATAAGCCAGAGTGTCCAGAGCAGAATCCAAAAACAGTGTCAAAAAACAGATCTGAGGTCGGCAACGAATAGACTTAACAGATGAACTAGGAACAGGCGAGTTCAACTAGTCCGGCACAGAATCAGGTCGGGTAAACAGGAAACGGGATACAGGATGGCACAGAATGCTGGGGACAAATCAGTTAAGGATCAACAGGTCAACTTGAACGCTGGATCAGACTCACCGATAAACTAGAGCAGACGATCTGGTCCTGATGGCTGGATTGAACAGGGATTATATGGAGGTGGGACCAGGTGAAACCAGTAAGAGATAATTGCATGCGTGGTGGAGCAGAGCAGGTGTGTTAAGAGAGTAATCAAACCAGCCATCAGTGCCGAGGTCCAAACAGAAACAGAAGCAAGCCAGAAACATAAACATAAAAACCGGGAGGAAACTCAAAACACAAAGACTAAAGTAGAAGAAACACAATCTATTACAGAACTCAAAACAGAGAAAACTAAAACCATGGCAGATAGCAAATAAAACTGATAACATACACAGAATCAAAATACAAAATCAACCCAGAGCCCACACTATGGCATAAACCAGACTAAGACAGATAAGTGGGCTGGCAGGAAAACTGAACCAAAAGCTTACAGAACCCTGACTGATAACATAAAACAAAGAACAAGACCAAACCACAACAAAAACTCAATCTATCCCATAATAAATACAGAACCAAAACCTAAGAAGAATCTGTAAACAAGAAAGAAGTACAAAACTAAACCAACAACCAAAAACCCCAATTTTGCACAGACTCTTGCAGGCCTGTGCAAAATTAATATTTGTCCCTTTAACAAATTCCCACACCTGAGCAGTAGATCTCTGAAGCTCCCTCAGAGTTACCCTAGGACCCTTGGCTGCTTCCCTACTTAATCCTCTCCCCGCCTGTCAGATAAGAAAAAAGGCTATCTCTTGATAGATTTGCAATTGTTCCATAGTCTTTCTATTTTTAATTTATGGATTGAACTCTGCAAGATATTGTTTCTGATGCTGTACAAACCTTTGTATATTGTTTTTAAATGTAACCTAGCTTTAAACTTTCTTCTGGACCTGTCTGTTGTGTTACTCTGTCTTTACCTAATTCTCTACCTAATTTTCTAGCGTTTGAGTCTGTATGACAGCTGTATTTATACTGATGTTAAATTCAGAGGTGTCATACAAAGTACAAATACTTTGGTACTTAAGTAGAAATTTCGATTAGCTATACTTTACTGGAGAAGTTATTTTTTAGCCGACTTTTTACCATTGGTTATATTTTCATGCAATATGTACATTCTACTCCTTACATTAAAAACATAGCCGTGTTTCTTCTATTTATTTCAGCTTCTTTTTGTTCATATAAAAAATAAATAATAATAATCATATCTATCCACAGAAATTGTACCACCTGGACACAGTGAATTCCATTGTGGCAAGATGCAGTACTGGACCAAGTTTCTGTTTGTCATTCACCCCCTCAAAAAACTTTAGAATAAGAAGAAAATAAGGAAGAAGAACATAGCCGATGTATTTAGCTTAGCACAAAGATATCTGTAGCTGAGTCTAGACAGAACTTGAGCGAAATGTGCCAACAATGCTTCTGTGAGGAGGTTGGTTGCCAAGAACAGACTTGTACATCCCTGGCTACATCTAGAAGAATTTCTCAAAATGGTGGGATTTGAAGTTAAATTTACCATTATTGCCATTATTTAAAGAAATGAGCAACATACATATTATGAAGGTACTGATCATGTCATGATTTGAGTTTTGTTTTGGTTTATTTTTATTATTTGATCAGCTATTCCTGTCTTCCACCTCAGGTTTTGTTTCTGTTCTGTCTGGTTTTGAATTCTTCAGCTTCTGTACTGTTTTAATTTATCCGGTCTTTGTATTTAGTTCTAATCTCCCTTCGGTGCTCTGTGTAGTCTTAGTTTATCTTCTATCTTAGGTTCGTTCTTCATGGTTATTTATGTTCTAGGGTTGGTCTAGTGTCTGTTCCTTTCCACGTGTTTTCTGTCAGCTTGTTTCCTCCTGCAGCCTTTTTCCCCCCCTCTGATTACCTCCACCTGTTTCTGGTTAATTGGCTCACTCTCTCTCCTTTGTTCTCCTGCCTTTTTAAGCCTCCCTCCTCTGCCACTTCCCTGCCAGTTCATCGTCAATTCTAGTCATGTCAATTGTGTGTTTCCATGTCAAGTCTCCGTTGAGTTTAAGTTCCACATTTTTTCCTGTAATGTCTACTTCTGGATCATTTAAGTTGCCACCTCCCGGTATGAGTTTTTTGGACTGCCATTGTTTGTATCATTTTTGGATTAGGATTTTGACCTCTGTTTTGCCTTTATCCAATCATTAAATCCTGCTTGATCTCAAACCTCTTGCCTGGTCGAATTCTGGGTCTTCCTGTCTCTGAGCTTCATGACAGATCAGGGTTCTTTATTTTTTGATTAATCACTTGGAGTAATTGTTAATTTTGACAACATTGTCTATTTTATGTGAACAAACCATATGAGGGTAATTGTTATGACTATGCCTGTCCTGGATACAGCAATTTTCCTTCCAGTTTTGCTATCTTACATCCATTGCCCTCATAGATAAATGCAGTCAAGTCTACTCTGGTCTTATTTCTTTCTACTGAGGCCTTCCTTTTCTCATAAACTTGTGCACGCTTTGCTTCTCAGCCAAGTTTATTGTATACAGTGTGAGCTGCAGAGCTACAATAAGCGGCTAACACTAAAGCTAACTGCTAAGCTAACTGGATATAAACACGAGAAGGGCTAATGTACAGCCAGCAAGCGGAGACTAACAATGAACATCCAAGCACACTGCCGTTACATAAGCGTGCTACGTGAGTCCCGCATGCCAATCAGAATAATTGGCATGTGGGAGCATTCCTCACCAGTGAATGGTTAGGGTTTTTATACGCCTACAGCTGCCACAGAGATATTTTTTAACATCCTTTTTCTGAATATATAATTTATTGACTACTTTCAGAATTGAAGGACCATTTTAGCCAATATAACAAAACGTTTTTTTCTGAACAGAATTACCAACTATAGCTTTAACTGCAACCAGTCATCATAGCTTCTACTCAATGAAACACGTTAATGCTCAGAGGTACGCATATCTAGTTTTTTTTATATTTTCATTGTACTTGTACATTGTGCATTGTACTATGTAGGGTTATTTTCAATTGGCATATATGCGGGTGACACAGGTAGCCTATCCCAAAATTTTCAGCATTAACTTCTTAATATAACATTATAGTAATAACAGTCTTTAGAAATATTATTTTTTTTGGAGAGGTGGGGAAGTGCAATATAGCCCACTGTGTTGCAGGAGGCCTGACCTTTTGTCCTCAGTGGCCTTTTTTTCTTCAATTACCTATAATTTTATTCTTTAAGTAGTTTTGAAACTGGTGCTTTTAAACATTTACCTGAGTGAAAAGCTTCAATTGGTCCTTCAACAGACATGTCTTTAAACCCTAGTAGCTATACTTCTACCTGAATAAAAAATGTGAATGATTTTGACACCTCTGGTTAAATTACACATGGCTGTGAGACTTTAACAGGATCAGCATTCTCCAGGACACACTTTAAAGGTTAATGCATACAAAGAAGCACAAAGCCAGAGGCCTTCCCAAAGTGAAAAAGTACCGGGTATATTAAGAAGAAAAAAAATCAGTTGCAGAGTAATGGAAAAGCCATTCTTTCATGTGACGTTTAAATTGCAATACTCTCCATTTTCTTGGGCTGATGCACACCTGTATGCATGTATATGTGTTTGTGTTTGAGCCAATAAGAGCACACAGAGGACGCCATAATGAAGATTGACCGGTGGAGTAATGAAAACCCACTGTAGCCCTCCTTTGAGAGACACAGAGAGGGAGAAGAACGAGCGAGTAAGGTAATGAAGGAGCAAACAGCTTGCTCTATAGCGAAAGGTCCGTCTCTGGAGGACAGAAGAGAAAACAGCAATCCAGACAGGGATGCTAAGAAGGAAAGAGTGTGGGTTACTGAGGCAAGACACAAAAGACAATAGCAATGGCGTATGGAAAGACTTTTGCATTAACTACACATTTAGGGGGAGGTTGAAAATAGGACAGGGAAAGATGTACTGTTTGGAAGTGAAGGTGTGTGGTTATCTGCACAGTTTGCTGTGGAAAAAGTTGTCTTAAAGTTGTGTCTTCTTTCCTGAAAATGGACAACTGGGCTCAGGTGTCAGACTGGCTCAGGCTCCCATATGCATCATAAATCCCATGGCAACCATGATCTATAATTCATACTGACAAATGGAGGTGATACCAGAAGGCTTGATCTAAACACAAACACACACACATGCACGCACGCACACACACACACAAACACACACACACACACACACACAAACAAGCAAACAAAAAACAAAACCCACACAATCTCAGTCTTTCAGACAATTTGTGGAATGACCATGTCTCTTGGGGTGTAGACTAAAGACCCTTTGCTATGGTGATGGAGTTTTGGCTCTATCCAGAGAGACAGATATGATATATAGAGAGGTTCATCCTCCATGGATGGCCATGAGGGGAAAGCAACAGCCGCATAACACCAGTGCCCGAAGGGCCTGAGGGCCTTTCAATTTGAGGGAAATTGTTGCTCGCAGCCTCCTAACCGGATATTTGTCACGTCACTGGACAATCCAGAGCTACAGAACAAAATCGATTGAACTCGTTTTACGTGACATGGCTCATAGGAAGGTAGTGCTGTGTGAAATCACCATGTCAGCTCCAGTGTTGTGTATGTATTGAAGAAGCTCTGGCTTATTAACCTACATGCTGATGGTACTATTTCTTAGCTGTCAATACTGTCTGAGCCTATTTACATGACAAAGATAGAAAAGGCAAGAAGAAGCATTGATCCGCTTAGTATCAAGAGTAACATGGTTCATGTGCTCATGATGCTCCATTTGTGGCATATAAAAAGGTGTCAATGTCTCTAGTTAAAATAAAGAAAAGTTTTTTTAAGTCATGCAATAAATATGGCATTACTATAAAGGTTTTGCAAGGTTCCATCTTAAAATCTGACTCTACACTTCCAAAATGATGAAGGAAAAGGCCTTCCAGAAAATATGTTATTGAACAGTCACTATAAAAACAGATAAATAAATTCTGAAGTAATTTTTTCCCCATTAGACTGCTTTAAAGATCATCCTATTTTAAACCATATTTTTGTTTCACAAATGTTTGTGCATCAGGACTGAGAAAGAATAATTCAGTGTTGAGTATGTCTATGATTTTGACTTGTTCAGATTTCAATTTGTTCACTGAACTTTATGTTGCGAACATAAAGAAAAAAAAGAAGTTTAATGGCTTTCCAACTATGACTGGTCCTGCACATGAACAATAAGATATTTTGTTGCTGGAGGGAGGTCTATTTAAGACCATTTTACAAATGCTTCAAACCCTTTAAAATATATCGGTGTTTTGTTTTGGGGAGGGGGGGGGGGGGACAGTGCAGTTGGTGCTAAAAGCCCGGGATGCAGCATACAGATACGGAGACAGCCTGCCTATTGCAGGTCTAGAAATGAGCTGAATAATGGCATTAAAAAAGCAAAGCTCTTTTACAAAATTGTATTGAGGTGCATTCAAGTATTTATACATTATTTCTTGTCGTGTTCTGTATGTTATGTGTGAATTGTGGGGCGGTGTCTCACCAAAATTTCATTATGCTTACATATTGACAATAAAGATTCTTCATACATTCTGGAGTTGCCCCTGGTGAGAGGCGCCGAGCAGGAGTGGTCATACTTGTTGCCCCCCATCTTGGTGCCTGTACGTTGGGGTTTATCCCGTTGAACAAGAGGGTGGCCTCCCTCCGCATAGGTGTGGGGGGATTGGGTCTGACTGTTGTTTGTGTTTATGGTAGAACACCCTAGGCCCTAGTTCAATGATTGACATTCTTGTTGTTTCATCTGACCTGTGGCTGGATGTCTTGGACACTTGGGTGAAGAGAGGGGCGGAGCTCTCCACCGACCACTACCTGGTGGTGAGCAGGCTCCGATGGTGGGGGAGGAAGTCGTCAGACCTGGCAAGACCAAACGTACTGTGAGGGTTTGCTGGGAACATCTGGCAGTGTCCCCCGTGAGACAGAGCTTTAGTTCCCACACCCGGGAGAGCTTTGAACACGTCCCGAGGGAGGTGGGGGACATTGAGTCTGAGTGGACCATGTTCTGTGCCTCTATTGTTGAGGTGGCTCGTCATAGCCGTGGCTACAAGGTTGTCGGTGCATGTCGCGGTAGCAACCTTCCAACGCGCTGGTGGACACCAGCGGTAAGGGAAGCTGTCAAGCTGAAAAAGGAATCCTATCAGGCTTTACTGGCTTGTGGGACTCTGCAAGCAGCTGATATGTACCGGTAGTCAAAGCGGCAGGCGGCTCGGCTTGTTGAAGAGAGAGCTGAGCAAAAAGCCAAAGCTCTCGATTTACTGGTCGATCTACGTTCCTACCTACCCTCATCTATGGTCATCAGCTTTGGGTCATGACCGAAAGAACGGGATCCCGGATACAAGCGGCGGAAGTGAGTTTTCTCCGTAGTCTATCTGTTAAGTTAAGACACCTAGGTAGGAATTATTAGGCTAAGATAGGAGTTCTCTGAGAGTACTCTTAGAATCTTTGTGAATACGGGCACTGCTCATCTCAAACTGTGTATTATTTTTTTAAAATGCCATTGATTTTACTAAACTCCGTTGAAGGTATTGGAGGGAGGGGGTGTGGCTGTGACTAGTTTCGATCCAATAGGGCAACTTTGGGTGGTGGAGCAGAACATTTTAATCACTGATGTGCTGCATTATCTGTGTGAAATCTAAAGTAATTGTTGTAAATTCCCAACCATTGCTGCATTGTTCTTGCTGAAATTGTTTAGTGCTTAGGACAGAGTTTTTTACATAGGCACCTTGTTGGACAGCTAAGAGGTCCTTTGGAATATATTGAGTTGGTTACAGCAGTTATGGCAGTTACAGCGGTTATTGTTCTATTGCATTAATGTTAGTGTTTGTGATGAAGATACCAGACAGAAAGAATTAAAACAGACAATAGAGAACAATTATATTGTAAGGACAACCTGTAAACGGCTAATTCGCGAGAAAACAAGCTGTATGGATGTAGGACCATGCCTACTCATTAAAACATCATAAACTGTTCTACTATGTACGGCCTCGGTCTCTATTCAGAGTATCTGTGTGGATGACGTGTTCCAGTGAATCCACCTAAACATCATACAGTCCTACCTATTACCAATCGTAACTGTATCATGTCCATGTGTACCAGAATGTTTCCAAAAACTTGTTGAATACATGCAACAATAAATGAATACAATTTTGAAGGCAACAGGGGGTCCACCCAAGCACACGTTGACATTTTTTAGGTTTTTGTAGGACCAGCTCTGTCACCTCTCAGCCACCACTCGGCACCTGATCAGCTCCACCTGCTGCTACTATTTAGTGTTTACTCTGTTCACCTGATTCACTGTCTTCATATACCTGCCTCAGCCAACCCATCCCTGCCAGAACATCTCATCTTGTTACCATGTGTGTGTTTGCTACAGCAGCTTCCCCTTTGTTTGTTCCTCTGGCTTCCCTGGATTCTGCCCTTGCTCTGCCTCACTAGTTCTCCTGCTAGTATTTGTGTGCATCGGCTTAAAGGAAGGATTCCTGTGGTACTCTGTTTTTGCTTTCTTCCCGCCGGAGACACATCTGTGGCTGCTGTCAGGATTCTTGTCAAGTCTTGTTACATCTGTGATTTCCTGATCAAGTCTGGTTCTGTTTGCCTACCTCATTCTCCATCACTTATCTTTCAATAAATCATTTAATCGTAACTCAGTTGTATGGCTAAATTATTGGGTTCCAGAACATGTTTCCAGTGAGTTCAAGTTAATTTTATTTAGGTTTTACAAAACCATGACCAGAAATAGCTCTAATGTAATTTATTGAAATTGCTTCATGGACTCTGACAACTTGAGTTGTAATGCTTTAACACAACGTTTCAAATAATAATTATGAAAAAATGATAAACTATGAAAACATTTCTTTAAAGAAGCTATAAGTAAGATATTTATCACCCAGGATGGAAGTACAATTCCCTATAAACAATCAATCCTCACCATCAACAATGTCAGTATCTCTCCTGTCAAACCTAGAGGTATAGTCCGGAACTACTTTGGGTCAGGGAGGAAACACGAGTGTGGCCCGTGTTTCCTCCCTGATTCCTCTGCCAATCTTATGAGAGTTTCCCAGGGTTCCCAGAACAGAGCACAGCATTTGGTATTTTATCTTGGCAAAAGAGCAGGAGCCTGCAAGCATGGAAGCCAGTAAGAGAAGCAGACCAGAAATAGAACAGAATACAACATCATATACCTGTCCGTTGTAAGTAAAAATTCACAACAGTGACAAACCATTTAAAAACGGCATATTAGATTGGTGTGACTCATGAGCTGTTGTACCGATTTGAGCCACGAGATGTTAGTATTACTTATAGCTCCTGATTATCATCTAAATACGGAGACTTTATAGCATCTGTTTTTACTTTTTCTTTTTAACATCTCTATGGATACAAATATTGGGAAGCACTCTTCAATCCGCCATTGAGATGGTGAAAGCGTTTGTACTTTGATGTTGATTTACAGGACACAGAACAACTAGCTGTTGTAGATAACATGTATTTGTAACCAAACTGGGCTGTGTTGAGCATATTTTGCTCAACAGCAGTACAAGTATCAGTAGAAATGTGGTGGTGTGAACTCTGAGAATTACTATCAAACATCTTTTCTTTTTTACAACCATCTCTTGAGGGTGAAAAAGGTGGCATGGATAAGGGAGGAGGGGTAGCGAACTTGGAGGCGGGATATGATTTATGCCTCACGATTCTTGATGAATCTGCTCTGGGTGGCTAAACTATTTATGAGCCTCATAGCTAAATTCTTCCATGCGTCTCTTCTCTTTCTCGCCTCGGAACCCAAATCTAATTTGGCCTGGGCAAAATACACACATACATGTGTGTGTCCCCATGAATACACACATTTAACACAAAGCCACCAGAAATTACAAAAAGGCAAAATAGGATACACAAATGCACTTACACAATTTCACAGTGATTAGCATTTGTGCCTGCCTGTACACAAATCCATATTTCATGAGGGAAAAAAGCAGAAATGTTTAGTGAAGCAGGTTTTGCTCTCTTTAGAGACCAAAAATCAACACCCAGACAAGCTCATATTCTATTATTTTACATACCAGGGCTTCTCCTCTGGCTGATTTCTATCTTTATTTAATAGATAGAGGAGAGCTTTGAAAAATGGTCTTTATCAAAGACACCAAGACCCTAGACTGTGAGCATAGTGCTCTTTCGTCCGGCCATGAAGATTCTTAATAGCATTTTGCACTCTGTGAAATTATAATTGGTCATGTTAGCAAATATTTTTGACCAACAACTTTTTTTAAACGTAGATATATTTACTTTTCACAAATTTTTCTGGACATGGTGGGTAGCAGCATTTTGCATTTTCTATCAGAAAGTAAGGTAAAAGTACATTTTTGAGAATATTTCTTGCAATAAAACAGTTACAGATTATGTCCAAGCAGGGACATTTGTACTATACATTAAGCAAGAAGAACGTTTTGATGACTTATATTTTATTACAGGTTAATATGGCACTTAAGATTTACTGGACTGGCAACTCTTCCGAGCTTGGACCTCTCCACTACAACTATAAGTTGGTTGATGATTGACTGGAGATTTTGCCATGCTGTGGGGTGTGTAGATAAGCAGCAGTAATGATGCATCATGCAGTCAACACTTCAGAGCCCTATGTCATTACAAAACAAACTAAAAGAGCCGTAGTATCCATTTCAGACTTCTCTAATAAACTCTAACTCAAAAGCATGGTGTAAAATTCTACTGAGCGTTTTGGAGATGCTTTTGATAAAATGTATTTAGCGTATCTTGTAGAAAAATAAATTTCCGCAACAATTAACTTAGAACAAAGGGTGATGCATTGCCATGCAACCCATTATTTAGATATTTTTCTAATGAGTGTATAGTGGTGATGATGGAATGGCAATCACTATAGGTTGTACCACCACCCCTACACTACAAGGATAAGCTAGATGGATGGAGGGTTTCAGGCTAAGTGATTGTGAATGAAAACAATGTAAAAAAATATATAATTTATTTGATCTTAAGTTATTTGAAACATACACAGACACAATAAAAATGACTGATTAGTCTAGATTGATAATTGTGAACTCAAGAAGTTCAGTCCGGTATTTCAACCATTCAGGAATCACCTACATCATCATACGTAATACTTCGAAAGGACAAAATAATCTCTAATTGTCTTAGAAAACCAGAAACGTTGTGTTTTTACATTTTTACCAGTCTCTAACGTCTGTGTGCCAATTTAAGTTTTCTTTCATATGCAAGATGCCTAATGTTGGTAATAGATTGTCGCAAGTTGAATTCCTGATGAAAACTTGTTTTGCCATTTTTTTGCTGTCCTGGCAACATGCTGAATAGATAACACAAAAACAAATTTTGTTCAACAAAAAGTCGCTGGGATGATGCTCATACAAACACTGGGAATCTTCAGACACAGACTACTTGACACCTGCGTGTCTTCACATGTGTAGGAGACTGGGAATAAAACTTAGCAATTATTTTGTAATTTGATTGCTCGAGTAATTGGTTTAATCAGTACAAGACACATTAAATAACACATTTATACATTGATCCAGCTGCAGTTTGTGATCAGGTTTGTTTTATCAACAAAAGCAGAGAATAGGAGCTTCACTTGCCACAATGTTGAAATGCCTATGGCCCTTGGCTAAACAGAGAAGGTAGCAGAAGATTTTTGCATCTTTTAGACAGGCTGTTTCAGCTCTATTCAGTGTGCTTAGCTTGCCATCTGCAAGTTGAAGTTTCATACATCAGAAACAGATATGAGAGTGGCAATGATCCTTTTGTGTTGGTCCCACACGCAAAACTAATAACCGCTGTTTCTAAAAGCCCCTTCTTAAATCCAAACTGCTGGATACAAAATGCATAAAATTTCATTAAGTCACAAATGAACTTCATAAGATGACAGAGGGTGGGCAAATTGGTGAGCGAGAGCAGCATCCGAAATTACTGAGAGAGATTGAAGGAAGACAATTACACAGATATGGAGATTTGATGTGGCCTTATAATAACGGAACAGAGGACTCAGTGGAGGACAGAATGGACAATGACTTATAGAAACGAATGATGCTTGGACAACTAAGAAGTGCAAATGATAGGAAGAGAAGGTTGGGTGAATCACAAAGAAACTGGCAGAGCCAAGAGAAGGTGAGTGTTCTTTGAGATGCACTGATTATGTGGAGAGTTGATTATGACCAAATAGACAAAGTGATGGGTTCTCTTCTCATTTCCTTTGTTTCTCCTTATCTCTTAGTGTGTCTCTTGCTGCACTCCACTCCTGAGCAGGATTTCAGGGACACTTGGCAGGTTCCTAAAGGCATGGGGCTGCATTTCAATCTGCACTTTCTTAGTTAATACACAAGAAGTGAAGGTAAAGGGCGAGTAAATCATTCAATTTCTATCACTCACACCCTGTTTGTTCACAACCCCAGCTTTGAAGGTTAATATAAAAATAAAAAAGACTGAGTTTCATGTGAGTGATGGAAGGAGATGCCGTCACAGGTAAGAAGGAGAATGAATGGCAACATGGGAGTGAGATAGTAAGAAGAAAATAATGGAAGAGTAATGATTTGCCAAAGTGCTGGGTTTGAGAAGATGAAAGAGAAGTACAAGAACTAAAGGTGGAGCTGCAGCAGACGGAGGAGGGAAAGAAAATCTTCAAACCTTGCCATGCAAAAATTTCTGAATTACACAATCTACTATTCTGATGCAGAGGAAATCCTTCTATTTTCTACCTTTAACTCAATACATTGCTCTTATCTTACCTTCCTCCTTATCAATCTCACACCATCTTGATCCCTGTTTAATTCCTATTCCCCTTCACAGCTACTGTGCCTGTCTTTCTCCTGGCCGTCCCTCTCCCATCGGACCATTTGTTTTGTTTGCATCTCAAATAGTCTAAATGAAAGGGTGTTGTTTTATTCGACAGGTCGAAATTGCTCGCAGGCATCCAATGTGTGAGCTTGTGTGTGTGCATGCCAGATACAAGCGGAGCATAGCAAAGAAGTAATGAATTCCTCAGCGAAGCAGTAACACACAACAGCTTGCAGATCAATTTTTAATAAGAACTCTGCAGTTCACAAGTAGCGCAAAAACTGGGTTCGTGTGTGCATGTTTGATAAGAGCCCTGGAGTTGGCTTGCAGAGTAATAAACATATTGTAATCAGCGGGTTCTGACCGAAAACCTAATCCCCCAAGTGTGTGTGTGTGTGTGTGAGTGTGTGTGTGTACTTGTATGTGCACCAACTGGGAGAGGCTAATCAGCTTGCTGCTTTATGTCTGCATGCCACATAAATGTCATTTGACAAAACAAACCCTGAAAATCTCAGTAGGTAAGCCATGCGAAATTTGACCTGTTGAATGGAAAGTTATTTAGCTTGTAAGTGATCCAAACTGTCTTATATACATAATTGGTTCAACTAGCAAAGTACCAAATAGAATTTCTATATGCTATCCGACAAGCCAATATTATCCAGCTTGTTGTTGATGATGCAGATGACAATATGAACATGCATGACAATTACTGAATAGAACATCAAGTCTCGTTTGGAGCAGCTGCAACATTCTTTATTCCTGATGTTCCACCGGTAGAAACACGTGAAGTTTACATTTAAAATGAGGTGTCGTGAAAGCCTGTTGTCCTAAAGATTTGTTCTGTCTTTGCTTTTTTGTCATACTTCGATATTTGCAATCATCAAACTAATCTTAACGGTATGGTGGACAATTTTTCCGGAAAAATAGGTAAGAAACACCCAAGTCCCTCTTTGAAAAACAGTGTACACGCAAGACCATCTTGCCTTCTTTTCTGCTCCTCGGGGGAATTGCGTGAAAAAATCTCCCAAATACAATCTAGTCTTATTTCTTTGTTCTGAGGCCTTACTCTTCTTCTCATAAACTTGTAAAACAGCTTGCTTCTTGCGACTCTGAGCCTTTTTCAAAGTGTACGGTGAGAGCAGCAGAGCTAAATTGGATGGCTAACACCAAAGCTAACTGGATACATGAACACTAGAAGAGCGCATGCGCAGCCAGCAAGCGGAAACATGAGTGCGTCACAATGGTTGCCCTCCTGCTAAATGAGAACCACCCCCATTTGCTGTTAGGTCTGTAAATGCACTGAGGAGTATGAGTAGCAAGATATTCTTTTTAATCCTCAGAGCACCGGCTTCGCTGCACTGAAGTAATGTAGTAATGAATGTTTGTGGACAAAAAAGTATACAAAAAACGAAAAAGTATAAAACTTGCAGTTTGTCTTTAATATTAACGGCTTGATATTATTTTTGCCATATTCTAAGCTTGTCTATTTTAGATCTGTGTTTTATTGATGAGGTTCATGGTTAGCTTAATGTGTTGTCTTTCCAGAGTGAGAACTTGCTGTGTTTAGTTTCATCTTTTGTCTGCAGCGATGATTTAGTCTAAAAAACCTTTCTAATGTTGTTAACATTATATAGTATATAAAAAAGGAGGCAATGTTGAAAATCTTTCTGGGTAATCTTCAGAGCGACTGCTTCAATGTTTGAAGAGTGAGAAAACAATAAAAGTTATGCTTTTGACCCATTTTATTGAGATGGGAGTGGGTGGGTAACCTGACTCTCGCCAGATGGACGTAGTTCCACCAAACTCCACTCTGCTCCATCTGGACTTGCTGCCTTTGGGAGGGATTTCAATACCGCATAAAATGGACGAGCCAATCCGGATGGCCGGGTGGGATTTTCGTAGACGTAACGTATCAGAGAAGCTACTGTTTGGCTAACATTTTTTCATTCTTCAAAGGGGGGTCAACAGAAGACATGTGAGAACCTCTGCACTAGCTGCACCCTGTCCTGATTACTGCCTGACCTGTAGAATGGAAAAAAAGATAGAAGATATAAATGGCACCTGTCTGACAACATGAAGTAGCCTAAATCAGGTTGGGGGCTGTGGGTATTGGGGAAAGAGTGTAATTTGTGAGAACCTGTTACAAAGGCAATGAAAGTGAACAAATTAACCTCTTTGTCAGGCAACACACTCTCTGCTCCATGTCAGCTCACTTGCTCATTTTCATGCTTCCAGATGGCTGTATTTATTTCCAAAATAAAACTGCTTTCACAGTCTGATCATTGCTATCACAGAAAATACAAAACTTTGTGTTATAATACTAAATACCAATACTGGGTTGAAGCCTGGTGGTTGCAGACCACTGAACTAAAAGATCTAAAATGTATAATGTCTTAACCCCTAGATTTGATTAATCAATAAAACTAATTCCACAGTTTATACTGATGATCTCATTGGAAACTTTTCCAATGTATTCTACACTTATGGTGTTTCCTGATGAGAAACAGCTGAACAAATGGTTCAAAGCAAAGAGAAGTGCAGTGGCAGAATACAAGTGGAGAAAATTGGACTAGAGAGTGCAACTAAATGTTTCAGTTAATATTTTTTCATAGAAAAGTGAAATACAACGCTAAAAAAATTGGATTTTGTCTTTGGTATATGAGAACTCGGGGTTTCAACAGTTTTACTGTTTTTTGGGAGTTTGTTCCAGAAAATTGGAGCATAAAATTTGAAAGCTGCTTCTCCATGTTTGGCTCTTATTCTGCGGATGCAGTGTAGACTTGAGCCAAAAATCTGGAAGGTTGATATGACGACAACAAATCATTTATGTATTTTGGTGCAAAGCCATTCATGATTTATAAACTAACAGAGCTATTTTACAGTGTATTGTTTGAGATACAGAGAATTACAAAGACTTCAGAACTCTACTTAGTTTTCTTGAGGATGCGGGCAGCAGTGTTTTTGGTCAACTGCAAATGGAGATCTGTGAAGAAACTGTTGCATTAATCATTTCAACTCAAGATGAACAGATTTTTAAACATCCTGCTAGGATATTAGTCCAATAATCCTGGAAATGTTCTTGATCACTCCTCCTCTAGTCCAAAAATAACTTCTTTTTTTTTTATTCCACTGTAAAGGAATTATGGTACATTCACACATTGATTCACACATTTTTATCAAGCTTTTAGCCGCTATGGCACCTTGTGGTGGATGATCCTCCCACCACCACATCGTGTTAGTATTCTTTCTTTCTTTATATTATATTACAGTTTGAGTTATTTCATTTAGACAGGTATTTTCTAATGGGTGCACACTTTGGTTAATGACTGTCTGAATGGTTTATTTACACTTGTTTTTTGTTTGAGGTGCTGCTGATACAAACCAGCTGGAGGAGGAAACCTGGAGCATACCATTTCTTTGTTTGAAAGACTGACAGGGGAGACTTGTTTCAAGTTGTTAATTAGTTAATTTTGTCACTTAAATATTCATCTATTGTTTCTGCTAAGTATGAGTTACTTTTGCTTTATTTGTTTCATATAATGTTTTAGTTAATTTTGTATTTATTTGCTCTTTTGTTATGTTGTGCCTCCCTCATGTAGTAGACTTGGGTTACCCCATCCCTATTTAAGCAGCCTTTTGTTCTTTGTTGTAAGGTCAGTTTTGTTTGTGTTGAGTTAGAGTTCAGTTGACCTCAGTTAACTTGGGCCCAAATTTGTTATTTATCCTTTGATTTATTCTTACGTTAAGTCTTTGTTTTGTTTACTATTTTTGGAAGAATTAAATTGAATTCTTTCCTACTTTGAACATTTTTTTGTCCTTGTTTGAGTCTGGTCCCTCACACACCTCATAATAAACAGTCAACAGTATAAAACGTGGATTCTGCCAGAATGTAATACAGTATAAAGTCTGGAGATCAATTATTCCTGCTTGACAGGTGGGACGTGTGAGAGCAGGAGGCTCATCAAACATTGTTGGACATTTCCTATAAGTACTCTACAATCTGACCACTGAGACAGCCCTGCCAAGAAGGTAAGTGCTAAACATATGTGAGGCTATGTTCAATTTGTTTCTTTCACTGTAGCCTTATGAAATGCACAGAAAACTGACCTTGAACAAAACAAATGCACATGTAAGCGTATCACATCCAATCCAAATTGAAAAGGCTGCAGCAATTCAGTCATGGCTCCAGTATGTTGAGATGAAGAAAAAGCAAAAGCAAAGCTCTCGATTTACCAGTCCATCTTTGTTCTGACCCTCACCTTTGGTCATGAAGTATGGATCTTCATCAAAAGAACGAAGTCCTGTTTACAAATGGCCAAAGTGAGCCTCCTCCAGAGGGTAGCTCAACCTTAGCGATTGGATGAGGAGCTCTGTCATCTGGGAAGAGTCCAAAGTAAAGCCGACATATAGAAAGGAGTCAGTTAAAGGTGTACTAAGTAACATTTTTACCATAATATATGCTCTTCTGAGTCCCTGTGATGGTAATACAAGTGTTTATGAGACCATTGAGGGGTCTGTCATCTCTCCCTAGTGTCTCTGGCTGAAAAACAACACTTGCAACTTTCCATGTGACAGAGGCGGTCTTGCAGCTCTGTTCTTGTTGTCGCGGTAAGATGAACCACTTTACAGCAGCCAACTGTAAGGCCAATGGCATTAATAGCAGTGTTACAAAGTCTGCTTATTATAAATAAAATCTGGCTTGTCTTTTTAATAAGTCACTTATAGATTCCATGAGTCGCAGGTGTGGTTTATTGGGCTTGTTTTTGACTGTGAAGTCTCTTATTTGGGCAGGAAGTTAAGTCTCTCCCTCTCCCTCTCCCGTCCTTCCTTCCCTCTCTCTCCTAAATAGAGAACAGCTAAAATAGACTCACCCACGACGCTGGGCTGATAGTGAGCTGCCATGTCTATTGGTCCGCATAGATCTTTCTCTTTCTCTCCGTCACTCTGCTTTGAGTGACAGTGTGCTGTAGGGATGTGGGAGGCACGTGGAGGGGAGGGAGGGTTTACGACAGTGCTATTTTAAAAATGCCCTGTAGGGGGACTGCCACTCAAAAATCACTTAGTATGGCTTTAAGGTGCTATGGACATCTGATCAGTTTCTGATTTCATTGTTTAACCCTGTCTCTTTCCTTACAAATAGCTATTGGCTAAGCTTTTACTACAACTGACTATGTGCTGTTTTTCATCCTATAGACTTAAAAACTGAGTTTATCTGCTTAGTTGTGTGTCTGGCTTGACCCCTCCAAACTGCAAAAACAATAACCATGATTATACTGCAATTATGTTTTTAAATTTCTCTCACAAAGTACTCCTGGATCAGTGCATCTGTGCTCTTTTTGTTTGTATGCATTCACACTGAGGGATTGGTACAAAGTCAACAACACATTGTAAGCGTATCCAGCAGTAGTGAATGCACTAAGTCAGTAAGGCAATGCAATTTGCTGGAGTTCCTTAGATAGAAGACTCCTTAACCAATCTTTCTGTATGATTTGGACTCTGTAAAGTGCCTTGAAATTACATGAGTTGTGAACGGGAGCTATACAAATAAACTAAATTGATCAGATCCTAGGTGCCTCCCTTTGGAGGTTTTCTGTGCACGTCACAGTGGGCGAAGACCCCTGGAAGACCCAGAACTCGCTGGAGGGACTATATATCCTGTATGATCTAGGAACACCTTGGAACCCCAGAAGGAACTGGAGGATATTGCTGTGGAGAGTGTTGTTTAGATTGTAAGACGATGGATGGATGGATGGATGGATGGATGGATGGATGGATGGATGGATGGATGGATGTATGGATGGATGGATGGATGGATGTATGGATGGATGGATGGATGGATGGATGGATGGATGGATAAGCAATTATTACACTCTCTGTCTTCTTGAGATTGTCTAAACGTAATGACTGTGAAGCTACATTAACACGTCAGGTAAGGTAAGCAATCTTAGTCTGCTATTTTCATAGAATCTTCAAAGTGAACACATTGTTGTCTTTTTGCCATTGCTAAGAATGTCTCGGTGCCTGTCTGAGACCTTCAACGGTATCTAATGTAATGGATCTGTTGTTTTACACAGGTGAACAAAGGATTAACAATGGGTCTACAAAATAGTAAAGTCTATTTTTCCTGCTTTCTAAACAGATCTTGACAAAAACCTTCTATCTGTGTTTGTTAGTGCAAAGATAGTGTGGAAACAGTATACGACAATGAAGAAGAGAGGAGATGGACGCCAATGATGAACGAACAAAGCAACAATTAGAACCATCAAAGAAACTGGACCAAACAAGTTCACAGACAAGTCTGATCCACTTATTTAAAATTTTATTGTGTTGCTTTTATACAGCATGAAATGTACTTAATCTTAATAGTTTAGCACTGAATTCCGCAAACAGGGCTAACCAAACATCTATGTATGTATACATATATATATATATATATATATATATATATATATATATATATATATATGTATATATATATATAGATATGTATATATATATATAGATAGATAGATAGATAGATAGATAGATAGATAGATAGATAGATAGATAGATAGATAGATAGATAGATAGATAGATAGATATAGAGGACTGCCTTGCCACAGCAACAAGGTCCTGGGTTTGAGTCCACCCTGGGTCTTTCTGCATGGAGTTTGCATGTTCTCCCTGTGCATTCATCCCACAGTCCAAAGACATGACTGTTAGGTTAATCGGTCTCTCTAAATTGTCCTTAGGTCTGACTGTGTGCTTGAATGGTTGTTTGTCCTCTCGCCCATTGACAGCTGGAGATAAGCACCCCTGGCAACACCATAAGGGATAAGGGACGGATATATATATATATATATATATATATATATATATATATATATATATATATATAGTGTAAATGCCAGACCGAATAAAATTGTATTTGACTGTTTTTTAAAAAGACTTTGGTGAATCAACCAAACAACTATAGAGGACGCATTTTTTTTTTGTTCCCACAGCCCGAGTATGCACAACCAGGAAGCCTTTATTTATTTGTGTGGGGAATGAAGAACAAAATTTATGAACATACAGCACAATAATCTGAATACTAGTAACTTAGATTAAACTGGTGCCTTACTATAGAACAGTGGTCTAAATCTCTAGTCCTCTTGGGCAGGGATACCTGCCCTAGAGGAGATGCATCTCTGCTTGAACATAGCAGAGTTTAACAGCATGCTAGCAAGGTAGTTTAGCCATTTGATTCAGGTGTTTGGAGCAAAGGAAACATTTAAAGTTGCAGGACACTGACCCTCGAGGATTTGTGTTTGAGACCACTACAATAGACTGATAATTATGTGAGGTCTAATAGTGCAATTGAATTGTGAGCTTGCAAGAAAGCCAATGAAACAAATATAAAGCAGAATTAATAAATCTTGTTTGTTTGAAGATGTCAATAACCATGTCACTGAGTTGTGTAGTTATGCAGCAATGGTTCTGATGACAATAAACAAGAGGAATCATATTTTTCCAATTTTATCTTCCCTTCATTGGCTTCCCTTTAAATCAAGAATATAATTTAAAATGATCTTTCTCATGTATAAAGCCCTTAATAATCAAGCTCCATAATATATCAGAGCTCTGATTACCCAGTATGTCCCGAATAGGGCCCTTCGCTCTCAGACTGCAGGTCTGCTGGTGGTTCCTAGAGTCTGTAAAGGTAGAATGGAAGGCAGATCCTTTAGCTATCAGGCTCCCCTCCTGTGGAAACAACTCCCAGTTTTGGTCTGTGAGACAGACACCCTGTCTACTTTTAGGACTACGTTTAAGACTTTGAGTTTTAACAAAGCTTATAGTTAGAGTGTCTTAGGTTACCCTGAGTTATCTCTATAGTTATTCTGCTATAGGTTTAGGCTGCTGGAGGACATCAGGGTCTATTTTTCTGAGTCTGCTGATTTTTCCTACTGTTCTCCAATTTGCATTGTTTGTTATTTCAACTTTTAACTTTGTGTTCTCTGTCAATTTTTTCTTCATAGTAGGTACACCTAGTCTGCCTGTTAGCTGTGACATCATCCAGGGCAGGCAAATCATCCGTTATTACCATATAACATAGAAAGGATTCCTGGATCAATGTGTGCTTCTGTACTTTTTTGTGTCTCTGCTCAGTTTTCTCTAGCCCCCAGTCGGTCGAGGCAGATGACTGTTCACACTGAGCCTGGTTCTGCTGGAGATTTTTCCCTCCCGTTAAATGGGAGTTTTCCTCTCCACTGTCGCTTCATGCTTGCACAGAATGAGGGATTGCTGCAAAGCCATCGATAATGTGGACAATTGTCCCTGTGGCTCTACGCTCTTTCATGAGGAGTGAATGCTGTTTATCAAAACTTGATGCAATCTACTCAGTTTCCTTAGATGGGAAACTTTTTGACCATTCTGTATGACTCGATTGAATTTGACTTTGTAATGTGCCTTGAGATGACATGTATCATATTTTCCACTAACAAAAGCCTTCAAAGTCAGTCTTTGTTGTTCTTTTAAAGAATTAATATTTGGCAGATTGGACAACACTAATGAAATAGCAGCATCAATGATAACGTTTGCTTCCTTGTTGCAAGCCGCCATTGTTGTCTGAATCCAAACAGTTGCTTCTCTGATACATTACATCTAAAAGAAATCCTACCCAGTGATCCTAATTTGCTCATCCATTTTCTGTAATATTGAAATCCATTACAATGACAGCGATTCCAGATGGATATATATATATATATATATATATATATATATATATATATATATATATATATATATATATATATATATATATATATATATATATATATATATATATGTGTGTGTGTGTGTGTGTGTATGTGTGTGTATATGTGTGTATATACATCTCCAAGGATTAACAAAAATGATCTCCATACTTACAGACACCATCATGTATATCAGCAAACTCAAAATATAGATATGTTCCTGTTGTGTCCAATCTAAAATAAGAGTTTTTTTTTTTTTTTTTTTGGCATTGCAATGGTGAACTGGATTTGTTTATTGAGCGGACTAAAAAGACTCTGGAGCCTTATGACTTAAACATGGACTCCCTATGTTACAAATTTGTACACTGTGGTGTATGTGTATATAGGAATCTGTTTCAGCACTTTTCATTTTGTGCTGAGAAAGGAACCATACTAAACTCTTTAAAACCGCATACCCCTAAGAGATCCATCTCTGTCACTCTGTTCCTAACTGGGTCAGAAGTAGACTTCATTTTTCTCAATTGCTAGTTTCAGTTGTAAACAAAGAGACAACCTAACAGCCACCTGTGTAATTCTCTCTGACTCAGTACAGTGGTAATAGCAGAAAAACGCTCCAGGGTTGCCCATCACTGAGACAACTCTGCATCAGTCCAACACAAGCTGCTGTTTGACTAAACCTTTGAAGAGACTGTGTTGGTATGAACATGTTATTGATAGAGTAGGAGTATTTTTACTAAATAACTAAATTGTGAAATATATACATTTATTAGGAAACTGTAAACTCAGAAATGGGTTATTCTAAACATACACAGAGTTTAAAAGTGCAACGTTCAGTATTGGAGAAAAGTATTCCAAGATTTTCTTCTGTGGTGCTATGGGGCTGCTTTACTTCTTCAGGTCCTCAATGACTGCTGGAACCAGGAAATTCTGCTCGCCAACAGAAAATGATAAGGAAGAATATCTGGCCACCAGTACATGACCTTGCATGCTCAAGCAAATTTGGGTTAAGGAGCAGGGCAATGGTCCAAAACACACTCACACATCAGACTGTGACCAAGTCAAATCTATTAAAGATGCAGTGGCATGGGCTTAAACTAGTCATTCATACATGGAAACCATCCAATGTGACTAAATAAAAACAATTCTAAAAAGAACAGTGGGCAACATGAATGTACAGCAATGTAAAAGACATCATTGACTTGCTACATTCACTTCTGCTGGATGACAATGTAGCCACAGTAGACACGCGTTTGCATTGCGTCATTCACTTTGCAGCAGTCCCTCATACTATGGAGAACCAATCTCTTTTAATTAACTTCTTTATTTATTCACCTGTGTAATAATTAACTTATTTATCATCATTTTTACATTTCTGTATGCATGTCTGCCTCATTATGCAGTGTTGGTCTTAAGTGGAAAACTTCTTATTGGTTAGTTAGACTGCAGAGCTCAAATCTACAGGCTTCTGCCACTGGTATCAATGGCTGTCGCTACTGGCCAGAGTCACAGTAGCTACCCTGTTTAATAGTGAGCTGAGGCATTTAGCAACTTTAATTGAAAACAACGCTGTAATTTCTGACTTTATTATTTGTCTTGTGGGTGCTCTTAAAGATTTCCCTGTCAGTTTGTGGTATACATGGACACAGAAGTAGACAGTTGCCGTGCCAAACTATTTATTCCCGACAGAAATTGTAGCCTCCGTATTGGGAGCATGCATTGGGCAGGAAGAGTAAATCAAATGCTGACAAATTGTAGAGTCACCCGCCTATCCTTATTGGTTCGTCCATTTTATGGTGTATTGAAATCCCTTCCAATGGTAGAGAGTCCAGATAGATGTGTACAAGCTGTGTAGAGCTCGGCTGAACTACATCCATCTGGATCGAGAGTCAGGTTAGCAGACCCCTGTACTAGCTTATATCAAAGCTTTTGAGTTCAACATAATTACCTAAAGACAATATGTTAGGCATTAAGATCTAAGATAGCCCAGGAGACAAAAATATTAGGATGAGATTGATGTGAATGAATATATTTCACTTTTTATGATTATCCTATGATTAAACATTAAACTCCTGAAGTTTGACTAATAGGGCTCCTTCAGTCGGAGCTAAATAGCATGCATTGGCATATACCATAAAAGAAAAATGGAGGCTATAACTAGGAGTGGTTTAAGTATTATCATTTTCCTTAAATGTAATTATTTTATATTTTTACAGTATAAATGTACTTCTCATTTTATTTGCTGTGGCAGCCTTTATTACAGACATTTGCATCCTTAATTATACAGATAGCCACCCACCCACACACACACACACACACACACACACACACACACACACACACACACACACACACACACACACACACTAGTTGTTTGTCACAACAATTCAGTGACCCTGAGTTTAACATGAGCTTAGGGGAATTCTGTGCACCACTGGCTTAAAGTGCAGCACATATTTATTTGTGATATGGAATACATATAATATAGAATACTATCATTGTGCCCTATTTTTATTCTCTCTCTTTATCATACGCAAGTACATTTTTGTTCCATTGCGATGCTCTCAAATATGTTGAATAGTCACATAATACTCCAGAGGATTTTTTTATGTAACACCTACGTCTCATTTAAGAGGGATTTTAAAAATATATATATTTTTCAAGAATTATTCTTGTGTTCAATTAAAACATACATGTATCCAAATATTAAAAACCTGAGTGACTTATTTGCACATTTACATTTAAAGGAAAACTGGGCAGTGATGAAGTGATATGAAGTGTTATGAAACAAAATGTTAGATTTGATTGGGGTCATAAACATTTTAGGATTTATGCGTAACTTTACCCCATGACTCATCTAGGATTGAGAAGGTAAAACAAAGGACATGGTTTCAACTTGTCACATAACATAACGTTAAATGACAATTAAATGGTTAGTGTTAGGGCAAAGGGGCAGGGCAGGGTGTCATACTGTCATTTTAGATAGAGCAAAATGACAAAACAATATCCAACCCAGGATAGACAAAAACATACAAAACTCCTAGTCAGGTGGTTTGATGACCTATTTCTAACATGTCATACCTAATTTATGTAAAGTTTGAATAAAACTGAGATTAATAAAGATGCATAGATACCTTATGAGTTTTCTTGTGAGACTAGTCATTCTGCAAGCAAATTGTGATGCTATTTAAATACCATAATGGCTAGCCTAGGCTGTGACAGGGAATAGGAAAAAATCAGCATATATATATATATATATATATATATATATATATATATATATATATATATATATATATATAGAAACCATCCAGCATCTCACAGCAAGGTGAAAGATACTAGCAGGGAAGTAATACATTGAACGTCATAACCAACATCTGTTTAGAATACCAACTGGAGACCCCCAGGTAAAAATGGGAGTCACCTCCCAAGGTGATGGAGAATGACAGAGCTAAGATCCTGTGGGACTTCCAGATACATCCATCCATCCATCCATCTTCCAAACCGCCTTATCCCTCATGGGGTCGCGGGGGTTGCTGGTGCCTATCTCCAGCGTTCAATGGGCCAGATACAAACAGACAAAATGGTAATGGCCAACCAACTTGACAATGTGATCATTGATAAGTAGCAGAGGACAGCCGTTGTGATCTACATGGCCATCCTGAGTGATGGAAACATCAGGAAAAAAGAGCTTGAGAAACTGAAGAAATACCAAGAGCTCAGGGAAGAACTAGAAAGAGCCTGAAAGCTGTAGACAACAGTAGTGCCCGTCGTCATCGGAGCACTCGGGGCAGTAACCCCCACCCTGGAGAAGAGGCTCCAACAGATACCTGGAGAAACATCAGACATCTCAGTCCAGAAGAACAAAATCTTAGGAACAGCTAAGATCCTAAGACGAAACATCAAGCTCCCAGGCCTTTGGTAGGGGACCTGAGCTTAAGAAATAGAGAGCCTCACACCCTGCTCGGATAAATGCTTGGAGTGGCTGAAAAGGCTTGTTCCCTTGCCGTCGATTGACTCAGTACAACACATTAGTATGGTATATCCTGCCCTGCGTACGCCGGCTGAAGTCCCCTCTAATCATGCCTTCACGGCATGGGTTTTGCCTCAAGCTTCACCTCTCGATGCTTCAATGGTGATTCAGGTTTGTACAGAAAGTGCTAGGAGAGGCTACCACACCAAGACCCCTTGTTCTATGAGTCAGTTTACCCAGCTTCATCCAGCTCCCACAAGGAAGGCTTTTCAGTCAAAGTCTCTGCATCTAGTAGGGCCGACCAGATGGAATATGTGCACGAGTTAGCTGAGACTGAGCAGGAAGCCGGTTCTTCTAAGTACCAGTTAGCTCTTCCCTTTGACGAACATGATATACATGTGACATCCTCCTGGAACAAACCATTTCCGCTCACACTACAGTCCCTGGCTACAGATAGTATGTGAACCTGGAGGGCGCTTAAAAGGATTGACTGGTCAGTCTTTCGCTCATGGAACTTACCTTGGCTTACCTGGCTCCAACATTCAACCATGGGTGGTGATAAGACGACCTCTAGTTCTTCCTGTTTCATTCACTAAGGCTAGTTTGCAGATTTGGCAGCAAAGGAAGAAAACAATTATCTGAGGTAAAACACTTGAAATATACATATGTTTATTACAATTGGAATTCCAAGGAGAGACACACATTTACAAGTGTTATCATAAAGCTCACGTAGTATAACACTGAGTCTACCTGTCCATGCCAGTTGTAAGCTAGTGTCTGCTTAAAACCACCCAGGGGCGCAATTTCTGATAGGCTGGCCCGCCCCTCATGGAGTGTCCATGGAGGGTGGTTTCCACGCACAGACAGTAACTAGTCACTATTTATTTTCTCCCAAGCAAAACAGATCTGTATTCCAGTGTCAACTCAGAAACTATCTTTTAATTCATTGACCAGGTGCTTTTAGGATTCTACCAAGAAAAACATTAAGAACAATAAAAAAGCTTTCAACCCGTGAACCATCTTGAAGGGTACCCAATAAAACCTCATGTGACTCCCACTTTGCCTAGAATCCCACGAGATGGTTGAATGAATGCATTGCCTGTTAGTGAGCATGGAAACTCCATCCTCTTTGCACTCCAGCCCACACAGTTTAACCATATTTTTTTAAAACTGGTCTAACTCTTTACTGCTTTAAGAAAAATACATGATTAACACAAGACTGATTATATATTTCCATAACAGCGGACCCACGACCCTTTCATCTAAACAATGCAGATTTTCTGCCTTCCTCTAGAGGAGGATGTGCCACTAGAGGCTTATATGCTTACGAATGGAGGCCTTTTGAGCAGTGGTGTGGGGACAAGCATATTGTTCTATTTCAGTGCTCAATGGTAAAGGTTTTAACATTCCTCCAGGAACTGCACAACCAAGGTCCAATTGGCTTGCCATGTTGGTATAAATTGAGTTCTCATTTGGGAAATGCCTCCTGCGTGATCTCATCAGAAGCTTAAATGTCATTATGCCTGCCCTGAGTGGCTAGCATCAGTGATGCCATTCAAAAAACAAGCTCACCTATTCCTCACTTCACAGCAAGGAGGGTGGTGTTCTAGTCAGACAATCATTCAGGCAAATTAGAGAACTGAGGTTATATCCATAACTTTAAGTTCTCATTCATATAATTTGTTTCGTGACTCACTATGGGGAGAAATCCTAACTCCGGATTGCCAGAGATACCTGTTTGAAACGACAACTGCTCCCAGGGGCCAGCCATTAGGAGACCATACCATGAGAGCCTATGCTTAATACCGAGTGAGCCAGAACAGGAGCAAAAAGTAATCATAACTACAATGAGAAATTGTAGTCACACCCTCCCCAGACGGGCCGTCCACTGAAACTCATTGTAGTTATGATTGCTTTGAAGTGGCAGACACTCTGTGGCGTTAGATTGCATGACGTAGAAAGTGGTTTAGGACAGAACTGGGGGGACTGGCCTCAAAAAGAGTTTGGTTGGATATTTTCTTATGTATCATAAGTATATTTAAGAGTGGACTGAAAGCTTAAGTTGCTGGAAATGGCTGCCATTTGTACTTGAAACAGTGAAAATGCAAGAGATTACTCCTCTTGCGGTGGGGGGGCTTTGTAGACACTTACCTAGGTCTTTATAAAATTAATATCTACCCCACATCGTTCTGATTAACATCCGCTGACCGTTGTTTTAAACATCCCAGATGCATAGGGGGCAAGCTAAAACCTACATAAGCCAGGCAGCGTCCTTCAAAACTAAGGCATTGTTGAACAGCATTGTGCCTGTGTAAAACAGTTGACCTTCAAGTGCTTCTTCTCCTTTGCACCTTGGAGCAGCTGAGCTTGTAAAAAAACAAACAAATAAAAAGCCTCTGAACCAGCTGTAATGTTTATATTGTCCCATGCTTTTACTTTGAAGTATCAATATCGAGGTGAAGACAGGAAATGCTATGCGGTGCCAAGGTGACATCAGTTGGAAATAAACAACCAGTGAACCCATAGGTTAGCGAACTTGTCCAGTATAACATGGATTAGAAACATATTGTAAACAGTCAATCACAACACCAACATAGAAATCAGCACCTCTCTGACAGGATTATTTTTTTCTCCACTGTAAGGCCAAGTCTATAACAATGGCTGCACATGTCTAGTCGGAGCTGTGATGCGCCCAAACCTAAAACTCTGTTTTGTCATGTACATATGCATGCTTAAAACTGAGTTTTTAGAATGCTCCACTTTGGCCAGAGTTTTCAGAATCATACATTTTTAGAGATGTAAAACGGCGTTTACGTTGGAATGAAAAGCTGGGTATGAAATACCCTGCTACGTGTGGACTAGGCCCTAGTGATATGAGTATATTTTCAATCAAGTGGAATCTATACATTCACAAAGCAATAGAAACAGTGATGGGTGAACTAATATTTTATGGTAAATGCGTGGAGGTCCAAACAAATATTTTTTGCAAGTGTGAGAGACACATGTCCCCTTCACAAACAATTACCACAACACCTACAACTTCAGCACAGCACTTCACATTTTTGTTAGAGCCAGCAATTGAATAGCCGCACTGCTTTCTCCTCAAGACAAAGCAAAGAAAGAAAATAGCCACAACAGATCCGCAAACTAATTGAGTAATTAATGATTATTATAATTAATGATTTTTCATCAGTTATTACAAAGTATTTGTCACTCATAGCTGCTGATATCAGTGTTCTCTAAGTCAGTCTTCTGTAGAGGGACACATAAAAATTGGCAATGGTCTACAGAGATGACCAAGAAATAAAGGCAAATAAGATTCAGTTTACAGCATCAACGTGCCAGAGGTTCTTCAGGGTTAGTGATTGAGCCAAGTTGTAGGTTTGGAAGCCAGAGAAATGGTGTGTAAGGAAAAATAGGAGGATAAGGTTCAGGATTAGGGGTGAGACGAGAAGATAAAGGAGACCAGAATAGAAGGGCCAAGAGGTCTTGAAAACAAGAGCCATTAGAAGCCAGAGCACACGCCTCAAGATGGGCATATGTGCTCACACATGTAAGGGCTCCTCAGTAGGCTGGGCACATACTCTTGATAGCGCATTGTAATTAATAATTCATAGGCTGTCTGCTGCAGGTGAAGACAAATAACAGATACACTACACAAACTAAGACAAAAACTGAGAGAAAGAGACAAGCTCACGTTTTTCTGTTTAGTTGTAAATATATGAGATACAAACTTTGCATGTCCTAAATGTGAGTTAGATTTAGTCAGCGTTGTTCTCTGTTCAGGTGTTACAAAAACAGAAAAGACTGCAGATTAACTCGTGATGAAGACAACCACACCAATTTGTTTTGCCCAGCTAATTTGGCAACATGCTTAGCTGCGAGTGTTTTGTGTCCATCAGTGACTCAAGCAAAACGTAATTGCAGCATAAATATGAGAATAATGAAAAACAAGGTGGTGATGCAGCCGCACAAAGGTTACACCGTTCCACTGGTGGCTCTGGCATCTCTCCAGCCCTTTGTTTTAAGCGTAGTGTCTGTGGCAGCTCCCCAGCGGCCAACATCCTCCTCCAGCATTTATAAAAGACAGACACGGTAGAAACTGGCTGAGAGGCATGGGGTCTCGGGAGCCGCTTAGATCAATGGGCTTCCCTTGGGCTTCCCTTCATTTCGGGAAGCATGGCGTCCAGAGGAGGAGGGAAAAACAGATTACCATAGCATTAATAAAACAAACTGTAATCTGAAGCAAAAGCAAAAACAAAAGGCTGTATCCCATGTTTTCCCAGAGGAGAATAGTCTGCTTACGGCTGCTATTAGTCACATACACACATGCCGATGGACTCTAACTAAAATGAGCATACTTGTTTGTATGGTAGGATGCACCCATGCTTGTAATGGCTTTGTTCCTCTGAAAGGTTAATTCATCCCAGTTGAGCCTGCTGTGATGGAAGCTGGGAGGAAAAAAGGTGAAAGAAAGATTAGGAGGGAAAGAAAGAAACAAAAAAATGCCTGAGGGAAGCATAGAAATTCACAGGATGGGAAAGAAGTACACCATTTCACCTGCTGTTCATCACTGGCAACAAAAGCACGCTCATCTATGTAGTTGTCTGTATTTAAAGTAATTGTATTTTTTTGGGTCCAGATATGGGTTTTCTGACAAGGCAAAATATTACCTTGTTTAAAATGGCAGTAAAAATGAATAATGTATTCAAATGTGGTTATGGATATCATGGTTTGCACAAAGTGGCCAGGCACAAATTGGCAATCAATTAAACCCACTTATCATTGAGACACGGTTTGGAGTGTGAGTGTGCTGGTTGTAGTTTACCTTTGTTTTCCAGTCACAATTTGTGAGCGGTGGGCCTGCCCGAGGCTCTTGGTTGGTCTCACACCTGAGGGCGATCTTCTCAACTGTTGTCTGGTTTTATAAGGAGCAGTGTGATGGTAAACTTTTGGTTTGCCTGTGGTTTTCTTCCAAAACACCAAATCTGAATGTAAAAAACTTGGTGTGCATTTGCTGGTGTGGTGTGTGGGAAAAAATATGTTTATTCTGTGTATTTGCTATTCATAATCATGTCCTATTAATCAACCTCGTTTTCTTATAAAACTTAACTCGTATTTGAAAAACTTTACTTCCTGATTCTTTTTGCGGCATATTGAATTAATTGTGTCTTAAACTTTCTATATTATTCAATCATACATCTTTCTTTCTCATATCTCCATCATTCTAAAATTACATGTTCTATAGGTTCACTCTCATCACAATATTTTCAATTTCCTGTATCATGTTCTTGTATTGTAAATAGCGTGCTGTTGAGTCAAGTGTGTCCACATTTTAAACTTGTTAATTTTTCTTCTCTTCTGTTTCTCCTTCCAATTCTCATCTCTTATTTCTACTAGTCTTGGATCTTATATCATCTTCCTGTGCTTTCTTCATTCGATTTTTTTTGCCACTTGTTCAGTTTTTGTTTAATTGTACTTTTCCCTTCTGATTTGCTTGTAGTTACCGTGAAGTTGACATGTCTTTTCATAGCCCTTTTTACCTCTATTTCCACTGCTCTACTTTCCTCAACCCTAATGTGACCTGGAACCCTTAACAATATAACTGCTAGTCCCATCATTTGTATCCTAAATAATGTTTGTTATATTTCGAACAAAGGAAATTTTCTTAGGAAAACATGATCAAGCAGCCCATCACCTGTTATGACTACACTCTGCAGTTTACATACTGGCTAGTTTTCACCTCCCATTACATACAGATTTCTCCATGAGACTCAAATCAAAGACTTGCAAGTCTAAGGCTCTGTTGAACAGTTTGGTCGCGCTTGAACTTTTGATTTACATTATATCGCAGTCGCCATTTTTTTCTTACAATGGCAGTTTAAAAACGGGTTCCAGAGTGTAATGGTTCATAATGGAATGTCCCAGTTTCTGTCGTTGTGTAAACAGGAAAAGACAGATCTTTTCTACCAGGGAATCCCTGGCTCATGCACAGTATGGAAGAGATCAGCAGAAATTATTGCACAGACAACATTGCGGCTGCCTACAATTTAAAAAACAAACACAGAATGTAATGATTGAGGAGGAGATGAACCCGGTATTCAGCCAGACACTAGAAAGAATGCTTAAGAGATTTATTGATGTGATGATGGGTCAGCCAGGCTGACAAAAAAAAAACAATCCACAGCGGGGTGAAGAGCAGACATCCAAGAAAAAACTGACAGGAACCGGGCGGACTCAAGAACAGGCAAACGTCAGATAAAGTAAACAGGCAGACAGGTAGAAATGCTGAATGCTGGCAAGCTCTTACCGAATGAAAAAGGACTAGGACATGAAACGTGGGGACATGAGACGTGGCGTTCTGGCCGGGAGCAGAGAACTGTTGCAGGTATAAATAGGCAGGAGAACAAAGAAGAGAGGGAGAACTAATTAAGCAGAACAGGTGGAAGTAATGAGAAGGAGAAGAAGTGGCTGAAAGACTAACAGGACAAGTGGCAGGAAACAGGACAGAACTGAACTAGACAAAATACTTAACTAAAGTAATCATACAAATTAAATCCTAGAAAGAAAACAAAAGCTAAGACAGAGCAAAAACACAAGCACATAATAAAAATCAGAAACTAATGTAAATACAGGCACCATGACTAACTAAACTATAACTGTGCAGAAGCTATGAAAGAATCCAAAACAAGACCTAGACCAGAAATAAAACCTGAGGCAGAGGAGTGAACTAACTGATCAAATAATAAACATAAACCAAGATGGAAACCAGAAGATTACACAGAAGAAGGATAGCGGAGTGCTGTTTTGACAGCTGACTCTCGGCTGGTCCTGGATATCATTCAAAGTTACTCTAAGTTACCAGTTGAACTTCATCGTTCATAAGAAAACTCGAAGGTTAATAAGTTGCGGCGGCTTTTAGACACATGAGAACTGCTCTCAAGTCTCACGCATTGACCATGAGACACCCATTTTCCTGATTTCACACACCACACATGACATTCCTCTATGGTCTTGTGCCATACTCCTCACACTGAAAAAAAAGCCCAAACTTAATGGGCTATGACTGATCTGTTCACCACACTGTCCGAGCGCTTTCTGCAGAGCTGTTTGGGTTTTTTTTATTTACAGCTCGGTGGGCATCTGCAGTTCCTGCCGCTGTTAGGGTTAGTAGAAGAAGAACTGATCAACAACTGTTCTATTGTGAATATTTCTAAAAAGAATAATTGTTTGCTTTATTGTTCTGTAGTTCACTTAAACTGCCTTTTATGTTTTGTTATGTTGACCACAGCATCAAGCAAGTGTGCACTGATCAGCAAGAGATGGTTATTCACCTCGACAAAGACATTGCATTAAGCCTCTGGAAATGTCCCTCCGGAAATTCAACATGCAGTTTTCTGCACATCAGCTTGATTCCTAAACGTAGAGAAATGACAAAGAAAAACAAGCCTTGCTTTGCCTCAAGTGTATGTTACTTTACTGGCATAAAACCGTTGAACTGCACCTAAAAACAAGAAATCTCTGAAAACAAAGACATAGACAGAAGGAGACATAGCTTGCATTTCCCAGAACATTGACAGCAAACAGAAGGCAAATGTTTGCACCCTCATTGCGATTCAGGGCTGTTGCTGTTCTGTGTACTTTACTGTGCTTTCTGCTGTAACTGGAACATGTGGCCAAGCTTAGCTGACAAACATGTCTTCCTGTCCTTTTTATTCAACTTCACCAAATGGTTTTACATAAACATATTAGTGAATGCAACGCATTTAATAAATATCAGATTATTTCTGAAACACACTAGTGACTGGTGACATTTACCTAAAACACTCGGTTGGCATTTACTCCTGTCACATGAGGGGAATGTTGAATGGCAAGCCAGATGGTGCGTCCAATTGTCAGAACTGGATTCCATTTATTAATTTTATTTAAGAAATGCAAGTGCGGCTGCCTTAAGTGGGTTTTCCAACCGAACATGGTTGTGACAGAAATGAAACGCTATTCCAGAGTTTTTGAACACATGCAAATTACAGAAGCCTGAGCCACTGTGTTGTCACTATCGAAGTCTTTGTCTGACTTTTATGATGGAAATCATGTGCAAATGGATTTCTGCAAAGCCAAGACAACCTATTGGTTTCCAAACAACCACACTCTCCCTTCCAATTTTCATTTTTTATCTGTCTAATTTTACTCCCTCTGTTCATGGTTGCGGATGATGAGTATGTCCACCATGTGTCAGACTACGAACTACAGTCAAGCATTGAAACCTACGTAGGATGTGTAGATTTTGAAAAAGGACTGGAAAACCGATTTTCCTTGCACTGTTAGACACAGACGAGATGGGGGGGAAACAAGAAAAGGATAGAAGACAAGGGGAAAAAATCATGAGAAACGCATTGGTCAAGGTGGCGATGGCAAGTGGAAGTGATTTTAGCAGGTGAAGCTGAGCACTCCAAACGAGGGGGGATATTAATTTAGTCAGGAGTGGGCTGTCAGAAACGCTGATAATAGCAAGAGGTGAGATGATGATAGCCTTGATGTGGGAGGCTTACTCAGGGCTGCCAAGGCACGCTCCTACACACTCACACACACACACACACACACACACACACACACACACACACACACACACACACACACACACATCCAAATGTGGATGAGGTGTTTTCAGGCTAACATCTTACAAAAGAGCTAACCAATTCTTCCAGGTGGCCTCACGTGAGCGCATAAAAAGAGAAGAAAGAAAAAAAACACTGTTTAATGCATTTGCAGCAGCCTCAGAAATAAGGGAGCATAGTTTAGATGTCTTTTTGAAAAAAAGGATTTTCTGTTATATCCCCCATTTCACAGATGTTACATCTGGTCACATTAAAAGAGAGATCCAGCAGATACACACCAACTTTTCCTCTATCTATGGAGCTCACAAAGCTCCACTATGGGAGGCTATTCCTCACAATAATGCATCATGACTGAGGAGGCTGGAGAAGAACATCACAAAGTGAGGACTTAAGGGAGAGGTTGCAGGAAAAATATTCAAAAGACTAAATGTCTTTAGGATACCTTTGCCACAAGGCATATGTTGTTTGCTTGTTCTCTATTATCTTTTTTTTTTGTTTTGCTCTCAAAAGTCAAGGCACATACAAAATACTGTTTCTAAAAGACACTTTTCCTGCTTTGGCTCTACTCTTTTTTTTCCCTCCACGGGATTCGTTGAGTGAAGGATGGCAGCAGAAGAGATGGTATCTAGTTTTCCACATCATTAGTAATAGGCATGTTGTGATGTAATGTTGCGTCTCTAATGCCCGCTGCCAGTCATCTTCACAAACGATGTAGAATCACCACTGTGGGGGTCCTGCTGGTCCCTCTGGTGAGGGTGATATTGTTGGATGCCCCTGTATTTTGCCATGGACGTGCTTATGGAGAAGCACTTAGACGGTAATTATTGCACCTGCACAGTGACACTGCTGAGGTGCTTTATTGGTTCCGGTGTGGGCAGCTGTCACCCTGTGCTCGGAAAATACCAGTTTATTCTCAGATTCGTTTGTTTAGTTTCCACTTTTGTTTTCCAGCCATAGAGGCTTTGTTGTCATCCTTTAACCCTCACGTTTTTATCTTGTCCTTATCTGTCCTTGTTCACTGAGGCTTGACAAGAGGGCTATTATCTTGTCAGCTCTTCTCAGTGTATCGTTTGACCTTTCTCTGGCTTCTTTGCTTCTTTATATTTTGAAATTTGCTGATTTGTCCATTTTGTGAAGGACTCGATGTTTTTAAACACATTAGATGCCTCTAACTTTCCTAGAATAATTTTTTCCATATTTTTCTGTTCAACTTTTCTAGGCCCTCTAGAAGGTGAGGGGAGCATCAGGGACAGGCTGCCGGTGGACTACAGGACAAAAAAAACAAACAAAAAACAAGAAAGAAAAAACAAATTTTCAGCATATCCATATCCATATCTTACCTTTGTTAGTTGGCTTCTTTGTTCTAATAAAATAATTGACTTCCAGGTCTCCTTTCTTCACCTTTCCACCCACGTTGCCTTGCCCTGCACTATTACAGTAACAGACCTTGAACTAGGGCTGGAGGATATATTAAAAAAGCTTATCGAAAAAATTTAAATCATATTGATCGATATCGATAACAGGCCCTGCCCATTTTATGCTGTTGCTTTGTGACCTACTGTATGTTTAGATACAGAACACACAAACACTGAATTCAAACTCAACCCTTTATTCTACAAACTTTTTACCAAAACCGAAAGTTTTTAAAAATTAAAAAATGAATGCGTGCTCTCTGAACTCTTTGAAGGGGGCGGAGCTTGGTGAGAGAGCGTTCCAGGGTCTGTGGGAGAATGTAATTTTATGTAATGTAATTTTTTTACATTTTAGCCATTTACATGGCTAAAATGCAAAAGAAATGAAAACTGTTATTCTAATGAACTTTTTATTCACCCTACCATTGATATACGTGTTCCATCGATATGTATTGTTATTGAATTATCGTCCAGCCCTACCTTGAACCCTGTCACATTTTATGACATTACAATCACAGAGTTATGTATGTTTTATCAGGATTTAATTATTGCTGAATTGCAAAGTGACTGGCAACCTGCCCAATGACCGCTGGAGGTACATTACATTGTACATTAACAGACTAACTATCAATTGTGTGGTTTGCCCAGGTTGGGGGTTTGCTTGGCCCTAGACAAAGATTATAGCTTAGGTTTTCTCTTCTCCCCCATCTTGGTGAGGGGACTACATGCCCCTGTGGGGTATCGGTTCCTGGACCTGGAAGTATAGGCAGTGTGGTGAGTAAAAGTGTGTGTACAGCATCTTTTCTCGTGTGTGGATATGTGTGTTTGCAGATGAGGGCATTAGGGTGGGAAAGTGTGAATGTGACTGCGTGCCTGTTTATGTCCTTGTCTTTTTGTCAGGTTGGGTTTTCAGCCGCCCCTCTAAGGTCTCCACTAAGTGTGGAGCCCATACCCCCGTCCAGCTCCCTGCCGGTGGTTGCCGCCTCGGCCCTGGTCCTTGTGTGTGGGCTGACTCAGTCCTGCTGGCTGCATCGTGGGACCTGAGCTCCCCAGCTCTGTTGGGGCTTTGCTGGGGGGCTGTGTGCCCTCTTGTCTTAGGTCTCTGGGCCCATTGCTGGATCTGCTCCAGTGTAGCTGGCTGCCAGTAGAGCCCGCAGACTCGTCACTGCAGCCCCAGGTGGCTTTCACACTGTGTCTGCTGGGGGGTTTCCTGGATCTCTCCTCTGGTCTTCTCTGGGATGGAGGATGCAACTATCTCCATCCCTGTGTTGATCCTTCTTGGTTTCCTGTGCTCTGGGGGGCCTTACAGGGATCTGGTGTTATGGTCTCCCTGGCAGTTTCCTCGGCATCCTGGGGGACGGGCCTTTGGCTCCTCACAACCACTATTGAGCATTTATTTTATGAACAAACCTTAGTTATACAAGCTCACTCTCAAACACCCACAGGTGCTTGTGGATCCAAGTGCTTACAGATACACTTTTCATCCTAAAGTTAGCTTTGGGTGCCACTACATATATCTTATGCTAACTAATACTTTGTATTTTTCAGTGATCAATTCGTTGGTTGTTTGTACCCAAGATACCTTCTTGGTTAGTTTTGTTGTTCTTTCTATATCTCTTTCTGCAGGTACATAAGCAGAGTCCAAAGATGTTATCTTACACTTTACTTTTTGTCTGCTCTATTATTGTCACCTTTTGTCTCTTTTAACACTTTGCCTCATCTCTTTCTCTTCCTTTCTTCCTCTTTTGACTTTCCATTTCTATGTCCATTGAATTTGAAATAATCCCGACCCAAAACAATATCAAATAACGTTTTTTACATATACATATATCAAGAGGAGCACTATAGTACAAACAGTAATGCTCCACCTGTGAAAAGTAAATGTTGGGCTCTCTTGTCAGATAGGACATGCTAAAATAAAAGTCCAGTTTTAAGGTTGCCACAATCATATAGTGGAGACAACGCACATTCTGAAGAAAGTGAGACCACATTGGAACCTTTCGGTCGAAATGCAAAATGCTATGTGTACAGGTAAAACTAAACTTAACATCCCCAGAGTGAAAATGTCGTGGTGGCAGCAGCGACATGCTACAGGGAAGCTGGTTAGAGTAGATGGGTAAGATAGATGGAACCAAATGTAAGGTAATGCTGAAAGGAACCCTGTTAAGAGTCTGCAAAGCACTTTATACTGGGGTCCTTTCTATTAAGATATTAATATACAGATAGAACCATAATGTTTGATCAAAGAATAACCATACATTGGAGTGGGCCAATGTCCAGCTGTAAATCACAATTGGAAAAATGAGGCAAGATTTGGAAATTGATGGCCACAGACTCCATTCTGACTGACCTTGAGTTATTTGGCAAAGAATGAGGATATATTTATGTCTCAAACTGTTTTTGCACCAGAACCTGATTGATTCTTCAGGACTTTTCAGACTTTTTTTTTTGTAAATCTATTGTTATCGTTCCTCTCAGCAATTATACACAACTTTATATTGATCAATAAAAAATAGCAGATTTCTGAAATTGGTAAGCCAAGAAAGCTACGACCTTGTTTTGCAGTTCTGCAGTAAATACTCTAACATAATTGTTGAAAGAATTTAATAGGATTAAGAGAAAACTGATTGAAAAATATGACACAAACACATAAAAATATCTAAACAGTACCCTGAGAGACAACATTTTAAATATCCTGCACTCTTAGAGACTCCAAGCACACAACAACATGTATTTGAAGGCTAAGAACGTGGATTTTTTTATGATGTGTCCCATTTAAAGACAAAACATTTTAACATAAGAAAGCTTTTGAACTGTTATGTTCTACAAATTGTGCACCATTCTGCATTGTTAAAAACATTATACCATGTAAAAATGTCTATGTGCACACTTTTAGTTTGTCGGGGAGTGTTTAGTTTGGACATTTGTGCAAACTGCACAGTTCTTTAACCTGAAGATTGAAATGTTTTACTTTAGTTTCTCTGGGAATGTTTGTCTAATACATTTATGCAGTTGTGGAGTATTTTTTTACGTCATCTTGTACACTGACTGCTTCCTGTCTTATTGATTTGGGTATCAATTAACTTGAACATTTAATTTTTTTGTAATGACTATTTGCACACTTTTCAACCTCTCAGAGAATGTTTTGTCTGTTAGATTCATGTGATTACACAGTGATTTACATTGTAAAGTGGCTGTTGTCTTTTTTTTACTTAAACATTTAAATCTATCTGATGATAAGGACTATTTGCATGCTTTTGGCTTCTCAGGAAGTGTTGTGCATTCAACTAATATGTCTTGTGTGAGTGAGTGTGCGAATCTGTGTCAATTCTGAGCCGGTGTATCAGCAAAATTGTATAATGGTTACATAATGACAACAGAAATTCTTGTATTTTAATCTTTAAGAGTTCAAAGTAGAAGTACATGGAAACACTGTAGAAGGCATTTTTGAGAGCCATTTTCCAATAAGTCACCAGAATCTTTTTATTGAGAAACATACCCTTATTGTTTGGGGTTATTGTTTCCAGTAAAACTGGTTTGGCTTCATTTAAGTAGCTCAAAGTCTTTATTAGTTTCTTGAAAGTGGCAATTACCCTTTAAAGGTCAAACAGGCAATCAGGCTGCTTCCCCCACACTGACACATTTTAATGACCCTGCACTGGCACACGCTGATCACATGAGCACATGATGAATCTTTGTGAGAGATACTCAATGTTGAAATTGCATTCAGCTTCAAGGTTTGCTCTTGTAAAGCACTGCAGAGGAATGCGTCAGTGTGAAAATGTATTATGATTGTGTGGACATTGAACGTGGTTATTGGTAGTATGGTTTCAAAAATGTGTTTGAACCGTGTTGCCAGTAGCATACTCAGTTTCCCTTGTTGAGTTTCAAAAACCTCTGCGTGTTTGTTTATGTAAGAACAGATTGAAAATGTATTGAGGACTCAAGGTTTGGTTGTACAAGGACTCTCTCTTTGTTCAAATCCCTCCACACACTAAGGCACACACAGTATCCGAGAGAAAGAGCAACAATCGGTCAGTGCATATTTGTTATATAAAGTGGATCATGTGAAACTAAATTGCTATGGTGGTTATAAAAAGGTGTGAGGTGGAATTCAGGGGTTAGACTTTAGACACCCCTTCATGGAGAAAAAGCCTCACTCTGTTTCTCACTCCCAATCTGAAACCATATTTGTGGTTGAATTAAACTACTTTATAATCTAAGTCTGGTGCGGGTATGAATATTTTTGGACCTAATTGTAATTGTTAGTGGGCTGACATTTCAGAAATTAAAATCTAACTGGTGTTATATGATGTCATTTTCTAGGAAACAGAATTTCAGGTTCTTATTAGCTGCAAGCCATAATCAATACAATTGACAAAAAACCCTACAAAATATATCACTCTGTGTTTAATGACGCGATATAAAATAGTATGTTCCCTTTGAACTGAATTATTAAAATAGATAAAATTTAATAAAATATAAACTTTTTCGGACTATAAGTATTGTGAGGCACACCGTAATTTTACGTGTCTATATGTGTCTTTGTCCACATATAAAACACACCGGATTATAAGGTGCATTAGATATTCTTCCCAAGTGTGTAATATCACTCCGCTCCTCTGGTAGGGTGACCAGATGTTCCCGATTTCCGGGGACAGACCTTGTTTTGGATGACCTGTCCCCGGCAAAAGCTGTCCCCAATTTCAGTGTTTCATGATGGAGCAAAAAGAGTTTAGCGCGGTTTACCCGGGTTTACCCAGTCTTGCCACTGTCCCGACATAGTAAAGCTTTGTCAAACGCACCTTCCCCACCCCGTCAGCGTTGCAGTTCAGCCAAACCAAACTAACCCGCAGAGATTGTGAGCTTAAGAAAATCAGAAACGTCCCCAGTTTTCATTAGAGAAATCAAATCTGGTTACCTTAAAGAGGAAATATACTGGCCACGTAACGTAAGCGACGTGGCTTACGGGCGTGTTTTTAAAAGGGTAGATTTATAAAGACGGACAAATTATCTGTGATATATGGTAGGGTATTAAATTACCAGTAATATATCCTATGTTTTGATCTCCTAAAAGTTGACCATATCTGATTAAAAATTGCATATTTTAGTTTGATTACCTGTTGACTTGTCACAATTACATAATCCATGGCACTTTATTTTCGACGACTCTTATTTTAGGATACTTCCAGAAGTGAACGTTGACACACACAATATTTTCCCATTGATTCCCTGCCAAACAGGAGCGTATACGTGTCTATAATTAGGACTTCAATCGAATATAGTCGCCGCCTAGCGTTATGCTTGGTGTAGATTTATTGACTGATTAAAATTAAAAGCTAACCTAAGCTTTTCCTTAACACTGCTCTCTCCTTCTGTCAGGAGGACAGAGTAGTTGTACTACACTGCCCTGTTTCTAACATAAGGCCAAAATAAACGTAACTTTTATATTGAATTAACTTACTAGGTTTATTGTTGCTAGCGTGTACTCCGGGCACAAGCTGCCTTAAATGAATGCACTTTTAGTTTCGACATTACAGTCAGGCAGTCTTGTAGACAGCTTAGGGGTCTGATCAGCTAGTGACACAGTGTACCGTAATGCTCCAAAGATCCATTGAGCGGAGCGGTTTTGTTGCTGCCTAAAGTCGTACTTACACATTTTAACAGATTTTTGAGTGCATTTTACCACATAAAATTGGTCAGTAAGCACAACAGTAATCATATGTAAGGCACAGCAGGTTATAAGGTGCGGCATCAATTTTTCAGAAAATTTAAGGATTTTAAGTGTGCCTTATAGTCTGAAAAATACGGTAACATGTACCTGCATCTCTGCAGGTACATGTTACTCGTGCTTCAAACAAGATTGTGTTTATAGTTTTGTTTTTTTCTACAGATTACCATATTTGCAACGAAGATGTCAGGTGCAAAAGCTTAAATCTGTCATCATTCATAATCAACTCACATAGAGTAGAATGAACAAGTGTCCAGCAATGGAACTGTTAAGAAGTTCATTTATAATTCATGATGGAATACTGATGTAAAAGACTTGTATAAATAGAAAAAACTGGACACCACAATGCAAGAACTCAGGTGTAATACTATTCCCCAATGTTGATCTCAAAAGGGCAAAAACTTGTTTCGCTTTTCATCAGTTTGCAGAAGACATTTTTGCGGCAAACATAATCACAGTAAGGTTTAGGTGCACACATCCACACAGGTGCCCACACAGATGGGAAAGCACACATGTGCTCAACACGGGCATTTTACTTGGGCATAAGCAAAATAAATGAGCACACACCCACACTCGTTCCAATCAGCAGGCTTGTCAGGAGTGACAGGTCTGTAATCATCAGGTAATAATGGGAACCCCAAAACAGGAGAGGAGAGTGGAGAGGATGGAGAAGAGGAGCTGTCACAAGACCCTTCAGAGCTGCACAGGAGGGAGGGAATATAAGTGCGGAATCTGAATTGGATCTTAAAGTTTAAATGAAAGCCTGTCAGCGCCAGGTGCTTGCTGAATGCCACCCCCAACCCCACCTCACACTCACACGTACACACTCTCGTTTGACTCATCTCACACCATCTGGCCCACGCCATCCAAACACAGCGGGGTTTCTCCCACTCAACTTCCCTCGTTCCGAGGATGAAGAGCATTTACCCTTCATCGGGCTCTTTTTCCCTCGAATAAGCGTTAAAGATCTGTCTACACTGAAATCATTCGCTGATTGGAGCGAGGACCCATGCCGAGCACACTTGCAGGCCAATATGGATATGCAAAGGCATCGTCTGCAATTATGGGCAGGAAACATGAAATGTGGTAATCAGAAAATCAGAGGCGCGATGCTGCAGCTGCTTTGTCATAAACTCCCATACTTACACACTGGAAAGAAAAACTCAAAAAGTTATATATGTAGCATCAAGCATGTGCTAGATCTTAACTGCTCATTTAACCCCATTAAACTTTTTTGGATCAAGTGCCATGGCATTTTGCAAGAAGGCTGACTGCGTAGAGGCGGTGTAAAGAGAAGCATCAAGAACTGGAATTCTTTAGAAGTACATTCTGAAAAACTGCCAAAAAAACAACTGAAGGTAATGGCATTTTAATTATTTAGTTAGTTTCATTATCTACCGTATGCAATATCAACAGAAATTCAGGCGCCAAGGACATATCTGAAAACCATTTCTTGTAAGCGTGGATCTTTACTACAATCAAGAGTTTCAGACAAATTAAAAGTATTTTGCCACCTATTGTCAAGAACAAGAAACTGTGATCTTCACTGGAATAAGATCATTTACAACATATTAAATTGAGCCAAAGACTGCTTGTAGGGCAAATCACAAAATTATTTTCTTTGGGTGCATAATGAATGATGCATCATCCAGACTTAAATCTTTCAAAAGTTTTATCTGCATCATTCTTGTGTATTTATAATTCATAACTGTTAAATTTCTAATGCTAACAGCATGCAAAACAAACAAAATTTGGAAAACTGTAGTGAATCAGTAGAGAAAACTTAGAAAGAACAGAATTTGCTATCTGGAGCTTGTTATACTGTATGTTATTTATTTATTTATTTATTTATTTATTTTCAACTCAGAATTAAATAAAATTCTTTGCATTAATGTTATTTTTCAGAACACATATCATGGGTTTTGTTTCAGTCATTACGTGTAATCTAAAACCTTAATTTTAGTAAATCTGCCTTGTACTATACAATCCATGTAGATACATCTTTTTGTATGTGCGCTCATATCAATAGAAGTATGTGTGTGTGGGACAGTGAAATTGATTGTGGCTGGACAGGAGGCAGGCAGGCAGGCGTGTGGTGGTACCCAAGGGGGCGGGACGGTGCTGAGTGAGCAATACTTCACCAGCACTGCATGTACACACACACACATCTAAACTTTGTCACATACACTCTGACCATTAAGATTTACACCAGTCACCCAGTCCATTGATCTGAGACAGAACAGAGGAGAAGGTGGAGGAGAGAGAAAGACAACCTGATAGGACAATAGAAAGGCAGAGACAGAAAAGTGTTAACCTTAGGATTGACCTCAAAACAACTGTGTAAATGTGATACAGAGACGATGATGTCACCTCAGGGTGTTTTCTGTATCTCCTGATCAGATGCTGCTGCAGTATTTTAAACCCATTACAGCACTTGATGATCTGATTGCTAAAAACTCTTTATCTTTTCCTCAAATTTTCATAGATTGAATTTCTTTACTTGAAAAAAAAATTCATTGATGCAGCTTTTAGAGTTTTTGAATGCTTGACAGGTGCATAATTCTTGGCCTGTCAACAGACTGTGAACCATCTTGTCGTATTCAAATGCACAACAGATGAAAACATTTGTATCACGGACAGTAAAGAGGACGGTTGGGGTATAAATGTGCCTTGAGTGAAGTTACAACTTTTCTCAGAATTTTGAATTTGAATTTTGAATAAGAGCCCAATTATTTTGTGAGATGCAGTGTTTGGCAGGTGGGTTGGGAGGGGTGGGGAGGTATTTCAAAAGGAGATGTTCTTGTCTTCAGGTTTTAAAGGGATGTCAAAGAGTGAAAGACAATCAAAAATCATCTCTGGGATGGCACAGGTGTTAAGAAGGCTGCTGGAGAACCCGGTATTCAGCCGGATACAGAGCTTCGTTTTTTAAACGTTTAATGCAGAATATGAATAATGGCAAATGAGGCTGGCAGGCAGTAATGGGCAGAAGACCAGAGGATACAGGTGTGGTGAATGGCAGAACCAATACTGATTAGGAGTTGCAGACAGTGACAGACTTGGGCAAAAATGATGAAAGCATTACTGCTGTGGTAAATGCTAATTCTGACCAAGAGAATCATCACCCGGCTTCAACTCGGCAACTGCTAGTTTCATTGTGAAGAAACATCAGTAATGCTTTTATATATAACGTCATCAATGTCCAAACCACCTTTTTTATGGAATCGCACTGCTTCAAAACATCTGCTTAGGCACATAAACCCTGTGCACTTGTAGCAAAGCTTGATCAAAAGCTGCAACCTTTGGAAATGTCTGTTGATATGTTACAATCAGGTTACACATGGAGTAATCTTCAACATGATTAGAAGCACTGGACTTGTTGAAGCATCCAGACAGGCAGCTGTACGTGCTTAGCCAAACATATCCACAGAAATGATGGAAACGGGTTGAGAACTGGAGTTTAAAAATGTTGCATGATTTAATTATCTCTGTGGCTTCAGACATTTTCAATTAGTCTTGAAGTAAAAAAAAAAAAAAAAGTATGAGTGCCCAGAGCCACCTAAACAGACTCCAACATTATTAGGCAGAGAATTAATTATGATTGAACAAGACCACTATTATTCAACCAGCTCACTTTGTAATCATCTTATATTGCATTATGTTAAATAGTAATATCTGCAGCATCAATGAATTACTGAAGGAAATTGGAAAAGAGTGAAGTTTTTTCTTTTTTTCTTTTTTTTTTACTTGATGTTTTTCACTTGATGCTTCTGTATAGTGTGTTGCAGTACATTAACCTAAGCAATGCAGTGGTAGATGTGTTGCAATGAAAAAACAATGCTGGTCCTCTACCTTCTGGACTCTATGTGTTTTTCTCTCACACCTGGGGCTTGTATTTCCTGAATGTACCAGCTTCCAATCAATGACTTGCCCCTTGCTCCACTCTGACATCCCCCTCAGAGATCCTGCCATGGTGCCCGTATAGTCATGGTGAGAATATTGGTATTTTGTTTCACTCAAGAAAGTGTGACGAATATGATTTCTGTGCTCCTGAATATTTAATCCTAATGGGTAAGCTGAAGCAGTGCTTTAAGTGGAAAAAAATATACTGGTACCCTTAGTGTGATGCAAATACGGGATAGAAACATGGATGATATTTTTATATAGATCTATCTATTGAGCTATTGATCAATCGTTTCACTGGACAGAAAATACAAAGAACAATAGAACACAGCCAATTCTAAATCAAATCCACACGAGCCAAATTCAGGGTGTCATTGAGCCGCTTTTATTCCGTACTTTAAGCCTGATGGCATCAAGATGGACATGAAAAATAACCCTGAAAAAATAAATATGTAAAATAAAAGAGCCTTAAAAACGTAAAGAAGTGATAGACTTAAGATTTCAACTAGCTTATTTCTGTTATGATTCCCTGCTGTAAAATGTATTTCTTCTCAGCATTAGGCCTGGCCTAAACAGCATGCTTACTTTAGCATTACAGACACCTTCGGAAGTATCTGACTAGGTTACTTTCAAACACCTTTGAAAGTTACCTAGTCAGATACTATCTTGTATGTAATTAGGAAAACAATTTAGTTGTGCAGACTTGTAATTTCTAGAGGACACGGAGGCTCAGCAGTATTTCAATGTCACACTTCATCTGATTTATGGTATCACATTTTTCATTTAGTACCTTTTAAAAAGGGTGTTTCCAACATTTTCTTCACTCTGAAATGTGTAAAGTATTTGCATTTTACTAAATTGTGATGTTTTTAACAGAATCCCAGGAGACCAGTGTAGAGAGACTGATTGTCCTCTGCCTCTGGCTGCCTTGGGGCATTGCCAGAGGCAGCCTCCTGCCAAAAAAATGCTTGCAGTAATAATAATTTTAATTAACAGAAGTATTGATAGTTATTTATGGGACATGTCCCACATTAAACCGTCTCATAGATTAGGCGTAAATGTATCACGCCTAAATGGTGTAATCTAGCGTTTCTGTTATATCGCCTTTTCGCATGCTTACTTCAACCCAGAGGGGACAATAACTCATGGGCAGGAAGGGTTTGCAAGTACAGCTGCTTTCTAAGTAGTCGAGCTCTTTATAAATGTCAAACACATCCTGTTTTAATGAACAACAGAGGTCAAATGGAGAGCACCCATACATGCAAACGGAATAAAAATAGGTGTGCTCTCATATTGGATGGATATTCTACCTTGCGACAATATTGCAAGGACACAACAAAAAAAGTATGCAGGAAAAGGACAGAGCAGTAAGTGACTTTGTATAATGGACCTCTGACTGAGCAAAAGACACAAGCACTGTATTGTTCCATATGTTTGCTCTCAAGAAGCATTTATAACAGTCTAATACTTGCCACTGCTCTCTCAAAACGGCACACAGCATGATGAACTTCAAAGCACTTAGCTTCTCATAGCTATGCACACCCACACTCATACACAATCACAAAAGAAACCGTCTACAGTAAATGTTAAAAAAAAATGCTATAAACAAAGTGGCAGGCTTGGTGTGTAAAGATCCCAGTGATGAATCAATATGCTGGGTGAAGTCTAGTTTACCAATAAAGCCCAGGGAAAGTGTTTTAATGTGACACTGTTGACACACATCTAAATTATGTAAAATATGGCGTTCGTCTCACAAAAGAACGTTATTGGAGGGAATGAGGCACCATGTTAATTAGGTAGATTAAACTCTGAGGCGCTGGCCACACCCTGTGACAGTTAAACAATGGCAAGGCAAGTTTATTTGGTTAGCACCATTCATACATAAAGTAATTCAGAGAGCTTTACAGGGAAAGAAAGGAGCAAGAGTTAAAGGAAATCCATTACATACAAGGAATACATTGAAAGAATAATCATAAACTTTGCATTCCATTAAAACAAAATGACTGGCTGAGACTAGACTAAAAAAACATTTATGGGAGACATGTATGTTTTCAGCTTTGATTTAAAGGAGTCAGCACTTTCTGCACATCGTCCTTTTTAGGGGATTTTGTTCCAGAGTGGAGTTCTACATAAAGTAAATGCATATTAAAGACTGCGAACTGATACATTTTCCTGGTGTTGGGCAATAGCCTAGCAGTAGCTGTTTTGGATGAGCTGCAGCTTCATGAATGAGTTTTACAGAGACCTGTAAATACAGCATTACAATAATCTAACCCTTCAAAAGTAAAAGCTAGTCACAGGATTTACAGTGTTGTGATTTATTGGGAAAACCTTTAGGGTGGCAATGTTTATAAGATGATAGAAGGCAGCAATAATTATAGACTTTATGTGAATGTTTAAATTTAGCTCTGATTCCATTACGACAACTAGGGTTATGGTGTGCTCTGTACTCTTCAGCCTCATTAGTTCTAGCTGAGTGATCATCTCTGACCTTGAACTCCTGTGACCAAAAATAAATGACTTATTTCTTTTCTGCCTTAAAATGGAAAAAGTTCTGACTGACCAACTTATTTATATTATGGACACACTGACTCAGTGACTATCAAAGACTGTAATGTTGTAACACAGAAATATAAAGTTATGTATCATCAGCATACATTATGTATAGGAAGAGGTGTTATAGTACTAAATAATCACATAGGTATGTGTTGCTACTGGCTAAAGGCTACACAATGCTGGTTTAAAAAAACAGTAAATTAGTTGATAAACTGCTTTTTTATCGATTTTTGTTCACTCTCTTTGGAAAATTATTAAGTAAAGAAAATAATCACCTTCAATATTTTGGTGACATCAAAGCTAGGAAGTTGTTTTTTCTGACTCATTAGAACCATGTCAATTCAGCAGGTTTTGCTTTTCTGTTCAGGAATGTAGAGGAAAGACAAAAATGAAGCAAGTGAACAGCAGAATATGATGAAATAGGATAATAAAGAGAAACATGCAAGGGTGCATGACACCAGCAAACCTGAAAGAGGAGTCAGAAGAGACAAATGGCACATGAGTGGATGCAGATGAGATGCAAAGATGCATGACTTCAGAGAAAGCAGTGCAATGGAGAGACAAAAAGGCTCTAAAGGATGAATAATGTAAAATTTATTCCTGTCTTTCATCTACCATCTAACTTCCTTCCATTCTCTCAGAGTGCAAACAACACTCCATCAACATGAGAAGAGATTTTAGCATTTTCCCCCAGTCACCTAAAACAGATATACTGTTATAGCTATTCAATGGTAAACAAAAGCATGGCTCTCCCTTGTCTTCCTCACTGATCGTTTCATATGTTACCCGATACATTTATCTTTGATCTTTACACTGCAGCAGAATTCACCTTTGGGGGGATTGACGTTGATGTGAAATGTTTTTTTTTTTTTTTTTGCAGAACCTAAAGCCTTCCATTCAGTTTAATTAGAACAACTCTGATGAAGATATCCACAGTCCAGCCTGCCCAGTGGCATCTAAGGATACATCCATTCTATTCTGCAGCTTTGGCGAGTCCTAAATCACCTCTTTTTTTCTGCACACCTTATTCCTCTCATATCCTGGTAGTCTGTGTGTTAGAAATCACAGAGCACAAATGAGCTTTCTCATTTTCTAGGTTTAAATTCATTCTTTTCATTAAAGACGCAGTGAAATGTGCACAGTGGCATTTGTCAAACCAGCTCGCTTTTTATAAATACAACCAGTACTCTGACAGAGGTTTGGTTGGAAATCCTGCATCTGTTCCTGTTCCATGTTTTTGATTCAATCTTAACACAACTCTGCATGATCTCTGTTTTTCTTCCACTTGTTTTCAGTGTCACCATAAAGTACAAATAGTACAAATATCACTATGTATTACCAAGGTAATACATGGTAAGAAAATATGATATTATGCTTTGACGTTGGTTATTAACTAGTTTAAAGTGTATTATACTACTTGACATTCAACATTTACATAATTAATATTTAGATTAATGTCCTACAAATGTTGGCAACCTTTTCAAAAGTTAAATTAATCCAAGGAATGTTAAAGACATTGAAGATCATAGTTTTTTTTTTCTTCTTAGTTTTAGGCTATCTTCTTAAAACCAAAATTGTTGATAGTATTTAGGCATTGACAATGCAAATTAAGGTTTTAAAAACTGATCTATATTTTAATTCATTGAAAGCCTGCATTTGTTGTATTATATCAGGTCCAGAATACTGTCAATGGCCTCAGTTATTGAAAACACTTAATATGGACTCTAAGTAAGCCAACAGGTCCTTTTATTTCATTACCTAGAATTAGGGTAATTGAATGTGTAATATTTCTTTTTTAATAAATCACAGGTAATTCTAAGGAAAATTTAAAGTCTAGAACATACACATACTAACTGTTAAGACTAGGCTTAAAAGTTTGACAAAGCTTATAGTTAGAGTGGCTTAGGTTATCCTGTGCTATCTCTGTAGTTATGCTGCTATAGGTTCAGGCTGCTGGAGGGCCTTAAGACCTTTAGTTCTCTTACTAATCTCCAATTTGCATTGTTTTTTGATATTTAAACTTTTAACTTTATGTTCTTTTTGTCTTCTGTCTCTTCATAGTAGGCATATCTGGCCTGGTATTCTGTTTAGCTGAGACACCATTCAGGGGGGCAGATCATCTACCATAACTCTCTCTAACGTAGAAAATGTTTCCTGGATCAATGTGTGCTTCTGTGCTCATTTGTGTCCCTACTCCTTCTTCTCAAACAGCCCACTTATTCGAGGCAGATGACCGTTTACACTGAACCTGGTTCTGCTTGAGGGTTTCTTCCTGTTAATAGGGGAGTTTTCCTCTCCACTGTCGCTTCATACATGCTCAGTATGAGGGATTGCTGCAAAACCATAGACAATGCAGACGACTGTCCACTGTGGCTCTACGCTCTTTCAAGAGGAGTGAATAATGCTTATCAAGACTTGATACAATCTGCTGAGTTTTCTTAGATAGGAAACCTTTTGACCAATCTGTCTGGATGCTTTGACTGAATTTGACTTTGTGTGACTTGGCGCTATATGAATAAAACTGAATATATATATATATATATATATATATATATATATATATATATATATATATATATATATATATATATATATATATATATATATATTTAAGAAAAAGAAAGGCGTTCACCTTTCCTATCTGAAATCTGAATGTTCCTTACTTATCTGATCAATATATATCAAGAGTTAAAGGAAATCCACCAAAAACGAGGAATACATTAAAAGAATAATCATAAACTTTGCATTACATTAAAACAAAATGACTGGCTGAGACTAGACTAAAAAACATTTATGGGAAACATGTATGTTTTCTGCTTTGATTTAAAGGAGTCAGCCCTTTCTGCACATCGTCCTTTTTATGGGATTTTGTTCCAGAGTGGAGTTCTACATAAACCAAATGCATATTAAAGACTACAAACTTTTCCTGGTGTTGAGCAATAGGCAATACTCTAGCAGAGGGATTCCCACAGGCTGCTTATATTCAAGTTTAGAAAAAAATACTGCAGTATTTCTTTATTTTTAAAAATATTAATTGAACAATTTAAACCATACATTTGAAGCACTGAGCAGAGTTCTTTCACAATTATTTTAATGTTCTCAATCTCATGCAGTGATTTCAAATCCCTTCAGTGTTGTTTCTTGGAACCTTTTTTATTTTAATCTTAATTTATTTATTTTAATTTTAATGACTGGATCCTTTTTTCAATATGAAAGTGCATATGCTTGTAAAATACTCAGATTTTTTAATTCCTAAATGGGCAATTATTCATTTGAATGTTTTTTTTTTTTTAATAATAATTTGTTCAAAAATCTCTTTAAACAAATGTCTGTCTTAATTCACTAATTTGGCTCCGTGGGACTCTTGCTTTCTGTAAATCATATTTAAGTTTTGATTACAGCAGCCCTAAGTCTACAAACTGAAAAATAATGAAAACGAATCGTACACCCTTGATTGCACATCTGTGAAATTCTTTATTATTATGTTGCACTTCTACTTCCCTTTTTCCTGCAAGCCAGACAGAGGCTTAATATACATAAAGCCTTTAATAGACAGGAAAAGGGGTAGTAACAGAGAGGAGCAAAGCACCATGGTGATACAATAAATCAGGTGTGACTGAGTGACCTTTGATAGCCCCAGACAGAAAAGGCTGCATGAGTGGGAAAGAAAATGACCCTTTCTGTCACTTACCAACTAGCTGTAAATGATCCTGCGTTTGTGTATATGTGTGTTTGAGGGTGTGGATGGGGGAAGTCTAACAAGAAAACAAGGCTATTTTTCATTCGTCTAGAGACGGTTAAATATAATATAACAGATCCATTGCCAAAATAGTATTGCAACTGAAATTGCTTTGACATTTTTTAGCAGTTGAAGGTCAGTAAATACAGAGTGCTAGATTATGCCCATAGTCATATTTCAAATCATGTAAATGTGCTTCTGCTTTTGCCACAATTAACAATCTACAGCAAAAGTAAAGTGACTTAAAAAGTACAAGTACCCTTTATATCTAAACATGTTACAGCCACAATATAAAAAAATGTAATAGACCAACAAAGAGTAGTACATTACTTTTAAGTGGAAAGAGAGGGATCCAGTTGTTTAACCAATATCAATACGGAAAGTGTTATGTGTATATGTATTCAATCCCCTTTACTCAGACACCCGTATATACAATTGTATTGCCATCTACTCACATATTTATATTAAATAGAGTCCAACTGTGTGCAGTTCTCAATCTTAATATAGAATCTTAGAAAAACATTAGATTAATCAGGGATAAGTTTGTGCCAAAATCTAAAGCATGATTAAGTTATAATGCCAGGCTTTGAACATCTCAATGAGCACTGTTCATTCCATCATCAAAACATTTTCATTGCTGTATCATGCTGTGTGGATGACTTTCTTTGACAGGGGAAAGAGAAACTGGTAAGACTAGGCTGTATGTTTCCCAGTAAGTAATGGCTAACTACCCATTAGTACATGATTAGTTCCCATGGTGTTACCTAGTAATTAATCAGAATTTGTATACCTTTTTGTAAAGTGTTACCGAAAAAATGGAGCAAAGACAAAAAACGAATTTAATAATTGACATCAACAACAAAAGAAGCAGCATTTGACAGCTTATTCAAATAGCAGCCTAATGACAAAATTTAAGATAGTCTTGATCCTGAGGCTCCCTCTACGCGCCTGTAGCGCCAAGCAGGCAAAACTAAGCTTGCTGTATTTCCAAAACCTCAGTGACTTCATTTATCTAATACAAAACTGACGGTGGTAAACATAGGCATCTCATCAGACACCTGTCAAAGGACACACAAGCCCCAGACCCAGAGTGGCTCTTCTTTGACTCTGAGCCAGACATTAACGATGTTCTGGCTGGTTTTAGCAGCTAGTTAATTATTAAGGAAGTCATTCGGTCATTTAGGGAGCCCAATGAAGGTGTTTGGGGAATTCTGATGCATAAATCGAGGAGGGAGGGAAAGGTTAAAGGAAAGAATGGGAGGAATAGCTCTTCAAGCACACTATACAGATGCAGGCAAATATTTGCCACTCCTGGCAAAGCTGTGTGAAAGTCTTATAATAAATTTATGTTTTATGGCAGTACACTGAGATATTTAGAGAAATCCAATCTCTAGTTTGATTACACTTGTTTAGTGGGTAAAAATACTGGTTATCTACTAGCCCAATACTAAGGAATAACTGTTTTTAATAAAAATATCCGTGCAACAAGTGTTGTTACATCCGCTGTTAATATTTTGCACGACCCTCATTTGTCAACAATACAGCTCTTGGTTTTACTCTGTTATTTTTCACAGAATTGGAATATATACAGCGTTGGATATCTTCTTTCCAAAATGCCTCTGACATTCTCCTTGGTCCTGCCTCCTCCTTTTCCCCTTACCTCACACCCAAGCTTTTCTACAGGATTTAGGTCTGAGGACCGAGATGGACATGGAACAAGGTTGATTTTGTGTCTGGTGAACCATTTCTGTGTTGATTTTCTGTTAATCCTGTTATCCTGTTAAGATAGCCTAGTGACAGTTAATAATTAACACTAGATTCACAAGATTGTTATTTCAAATGTCAAGGAATTTAAAAGAGCTCAAGTTCTGAAGATCATTGGAAGAAAGACATGTCAACATATCACGTATATAAAAAGATGGTGGCCTCATGGCTTTGCTCTTTAATTTTATTTATTTTTTTGCATGTTTTTGTCTTTACTCTGCTCTCTGGCACCATTCAGCCATAACTTTCAGTAGATAGAAACACCTACACATCCTACAGTCCTCTGTAGGTATCTTCTTCGCATTTTTCATCAACCTCAACTTCACTGAGATTTTGGTCGGCAGCGCAACAGCCCTCTATTGATATTACTGTAGATGCAGGCGAGGAAAAGAGGCAAGCGTGCTCATAAAGCTTTAGTAATCAAGACTGCACACCCTTGCCTTCATTTCCACTTGGCTAATATCCGCTTCAAAAACCCGGACTACTGCGGATCTGCCGCCCTCTATTTCACTGAGGACTGGCTTGAAGACCAAACCCTGGACAGCGCACTTCTGCCAGGTGTGGAGCACTCGGACGGAAAGAGAGGACATGGAATCTGCTTTTACATAAACAAAGGTTGGTGAGCCAAAACCAAAGCACAAGACCTCTCGTCCTCAACTTGGGGTCATTTCTTAGAAGTTGTAAACCCTTTTATTCACCATGAGAGTTCTCCTTGTTTATTTTTGTTGCTGTTTACATCCCAACACCAGCCAGAGGAGGAAAGCTGCTTCCTGAGCTGAAACAGACGTGCAGGGAAAAAAAAAACACCCAGACTGTCTCATCCTTGTTCGTAGGGATTTAAACAGCTCAAACCTCTCCAATGAACTTCCAATATGTGTAATGCATCTATACGATACACAAGTTTCACTTTCTGAAATGATTGACAAATGTTTAACTTTTTCATGACAATCACATTTTTTTTACCTGTATTTGTATACAAAAACATATACAAATGTTTGTGCTACATTTATATCTTTAAAGGAATAATTAGGGCCTCCAATAATTATGCCACTGCTGAATTTTGTCATGATTTGGGCCTTTTGGTTGTGTTTTTAGGGCTGATTGACGTATTGTCTCCCATTGCACGCTCCACTCTCTTCAGCCACCGCTCCGTTCTCTCTGATTAGTTGCACCTGCTGCGGCTAATTAGGCTCAAGCCAGTTCACCTGTGACCCTGCCTACTTTCCCCATTGCGAGACAATAAAGAAATTCTTAATCCTGCCTCCCACAACCACTCCCTGCCAGATCATCTCATCTCACTGCTGGCATGTTTGCTCCCAGTTCTTGCACCCTCAGTCTACCTATCCGGTGTTCCTGTGCTTGCCCTGTCCTCGCTTGCTCATCGTCTAGTGGTCTGCTTGTGTGCAGCACCAGCTTCATTGTGCTCCTGTAGGGATATTTCTTGCTCTGCCTATTCTTGGAACAGTTCGGCTGCAACTCTAATCAGTTACCTGCTTCAGCCATCTTCACCTGGTCAAGACATCTCTCTCTAATCGTCACCTGGTCACCTCGCCTCAGTCATCATCTGGTTCGTCTGTCTCAGTCATCTTTACCTTGGTCAGCCTGTCAAGCCACCTCCAACCAGCTTACCACCTGCAGTCTGTTCCACCAGCCTCCAGCCAGTTAAACTGTCATCATTTGCCCGTTCAACCTTTCGTATCCACATATCCTCTTCTTAAATAAACATTGTAAGCGCAACTCTGTGTCTGGCTTGAATATCGGGTTCTCTGATCTGTTGTTCATAACAGAATTTGTTAGAAATACCTCCTTCTTAACACTGGATAATTCTCCCTTACTGAATAAATTTTACCAACAAACTTGTCCACATCGGACCTCACTCTTTTCTTTGCCAAATAGAGGAATATGACCATTAAAATAGAGACTTGATGGCAAAGTCCTGTGATTGACAGCAGAAGGAGGGGGTTGATGGGAGGATTCTGTCAACAACTGATAACAGCTGTCAGCTCCACTCACAACAGAGACAGAGAGTAGGGAACAGAGACATCTACACACCCAGACAGATGCACTGCAATGCACCCCTCTACATATGTTTCCAATTAAAACCTTTTGCTTACGTCATTCCATAGTTACGTAATGCATATGGAATCAGGTAGATTAGAGTCCATCATGTAAATTTCAACCAGTGCTGAGGATGACACTGGTCTGCACCCCAGATAATAAACACAGATGTAAAGTTAAACAAAGTACACACACACACACACACACACACACACACACACACACAGACTTATTAAACATTCATCGAAGGGAGTTCGGGGTAATGAACGGGAGTCAACAATGAATTATGGATCATATTCTAATGGTTGACTTACCTCTCTCATTACTGGCATGCTAATGTGATTGGGAAACAAATGATTACCAGTTTTAGTAGAAAGGTAGATGGAGTGGGAGAGTAAAAACTCAGGACCCCAAACCCCCCCCCCCCCCCCCCCCCCCCCACCCCCCCACCACCCACCCATGACACTGAATGACTGGTCTATGGGAAGAATGTGGTGATGTGAAGTGAAGAGACAAATTAAATAAAAAAAGATTATTTCCATTTATACATGATTCATATTTTAAACTTTAATCTCACATGTCACTGATCTGAAACTGTCAAAATACACAACTCTGTATTAATTATTATATTAAGCTTTTTGTGCAGGTCTGGTTTGTTATAATACAGATATATTTCTTGCTGCTGAAAACGGGCAGAATCACATAATGTATTCTGCGCCACAACACAAACAGTGTTTCAGAATTCTGACCAAGCCCAAGGCTCCCAACTGATGTAATACAAGGGAGTGTACACATTTGCACCTGAAGGCATTCATATCGGTGCCAGTCAAGGTGGAGGCATCTCCTGCCATCCATCTTGCAGCTTATTGGCACCAAAAGACCCAGTTTTATGCTTTTCACAGAGATTTATGAGCAGCTACAGATGCGAGCGGACGCGTGAGTATGAATGCAAGCACTGGGAGCACGTGTGTATCGTGTAGCTTGTCAGGGTCCAGGTTAATGTGGTTATTGACACCGCCTCCCCTACCACTCATTGTCATGTGTCCTTTCTCTCCTCCCTCCATCCATCCATTTGTCCAACTATCTCTCCTTCTAGCCTCTTCCTTTAAAAGCCTGTTAGGAAACCTAATAACCTTCATCAGCACAGAAAGATTAGCTTTTTAGCTGGAGCTGCAGGAGAGTGTGTTTTGAGAAAGAAAATTGTGGGCTAGAGAAGAAATGAAGAATCATAGGATGCTTGAGCCAGACTAAGTTAAAGGCTGAGCGGATAGAGCATTTGTAAATGTAAGCCCACAGGTATACACTCGGCTACAAGACATTACACATGTCAAATCACTTACAGCGAAGGGCAAGGAACAATGTGGATATCCAACCAGAGACCTAAACACATTCATGATGGTATTAAATCAAAGCTCATTATGGATTGTGATTAAAGTTTTGAGTCATCTTAATCTTTTTCCTTGCAAAACGGCTTTCGTTTTGATGATGCAATCTAGCAAGTTGAAAAGTTATCTGATGAGCTTCAACTGTGCCTAGAATTGGGATAACATAAATTAAACGACTTAATGAAGTGGAGTTAGTACAGCTACTGGTTTTTGAATTAAGTGTGTTTTGAATCATGATTGTCATCATGATCTAAGTGTTTAATACATGTTCAAAGTCTTGTAATCATTGACACTAATGTGAATCAAAGCAAAGTAAGGGCAGGTTATAGGTAATTAGGTATAGTTTAAAAAAAGTTTGAAAAAGTAAGTTGTTTAATTATTTTTCATTATTATCCCCCACTTAAAACAACACATTTGACTATTTGGAAATATTTCCAGTCCAACTAATGTTATAATTAACATTATTTAGATGATAATAATTGATATATTGAATGGTTTTAGCAGCATAATGACTAATTATGGCCTTTCTGTTTTAGGTGAAATCAGTCTTGTTTTGTTTAAAATGTTTTTGTAACCATGAACCGGGTAAAACTGGCTTTTATTTACTCAAGGCTACTAGCCCCTCATACAGGCTCATGCTTTTTTTACAGTGACTGCACATACACCTAATTCTTAACAAATTGAATCAGATGATTTACAAAAAAAAAAAAAAGTAAAACCATCAAAGAATTATAATGAACAGAAAATAACTGTTAATTCAGGCCATTTGAAGGCTCTAGGTGAAAGTACGGGAATTTAAAATTCAGTCCTTGGTGACTGGACTATTTTCAGAAGACTAACAAAGAATCACAGTAAAGCTTCCCCTTCTTTGAGGCGTTATGACAAGCTTGAAAAAAAATATTTGCATTCATGTTTTACATCTCCATAATCCTTGCAGGGTTCTGGATACTAGTGCTCCTTTTCTGTAACCATTGGGCAAGACCCCAGGTACACCATGGAAAGGTCATAAATGTCTTACAAGGCAGCGAAAAAAAGAGAGAGATTGACCCCACATGTATGTTCTTTCACTGTTGAAGAAAGACTAGGTACTCTGCACAAAAATAAACTGCAATCTCCACACAGAAAGAACATATTTGAAAATATTCTCTCACTTACTCTAACTCTCACCGCACAGCATAAACAGACCTTCCACACTCCCTACGCCAACAAACAAAACAACAACACGAAACAAAGTCCCATGTACTGGATCTTACATCATAGAAGTCAGGACGTACACTCCTTGTGAAATTTGGCTTCCAGCTGGGGAGAAGCATGTGTAACGTCTAAATATACAACCACACACAATGCTCTGCACCAAGTTGAAATCATAGCACAGAATGGCACGTTAAATGGTGCCATGCGTTCAGTACAAAAACAGAGACAAGGTGACCTATGGTGCTGACAAACATGAAAATACGGATGGTGTTTGCTTTTCAAGAATCAAGATTCTCCATTGTCACCATGTGTTACCATAGTGGCACACAAATATAAATGAAACTGGAAATATTATATCTATATTTTGTTTATATTTTATAAATTATATCAGTTGATTGCACTGACCAACACGCTTCCTGAGAAGCTTTAAGCGTGCAAATAGTTTTTGGGGTCTGATAAGAATCGTATCTGAGTCCAAAAAGTCCGAGAGCAGTTCCTTTGCAAATGATGTACATTTCTGTGATGTTGCATAAATGAATTACTCAACGCTCTCATGATGGTGCACTCATGCCTGCAGTAACTTCTGTGCAATAATTTTAAGCCTTGATTTACAGAACTGTCCAATTTGCATGGATGGATGTACAGCCAGATCTTCCCTGAGAAATTAGTGTACAAATAGGCATTACTAGTAGTGTGATTGTAACATTTAAGATGTTACATTTGACCTGTAACATCTAACGAGTCAATGGCTTTCGGAAAGAAACTGAGTCTAAGAGTTTTTGATGTAATGTTTCTGAAGCATTCACCTGATGGAAGTGGGTCAAACAGTGCATTGCCTGGGCATGTGCAGGACCCCTTGGATTCCCAGATAATTAAGCCATTTTATCCTCAATACAGCTGTCCCAAGTTTGATTCCTGACTCAGGACCGTTCCTTCTTTTACCTCTGCTCACTTCTTGTATGATAACTCCAAATCTAGATCAACTTCACATAGACTAATGTTTTCAAGCCTTTACCTTTGGTTATTATGGTGGTATTCTGCTCACAGATAATGAAAACGTTATTTCAAAGATTGGTATTTAATATAAAAAGGTAAAAGGAATTGTTGGTAAGCCTAAAAGCAACTGCTTCACTGCATTGAGAGAGAGAGAGAAAGTCTGGTGTCTACAGGCAGTGAACATTTTTGCTTTGTTGTTTGCTTTGACTGCAGGCTCGAGATCAAATAAACATAATTTGTGATAACCCAGACCAGTGCTAGCCCCAAGAGGTTTATTCGAGAGTTAGCATCCCATGCAGAGATCACATGTACAGTGTACATGTATTTAGGGAAAAAGTTTGCAGACTGTGAGCAAACATTCTAGTGCATTAGCAATAATATTGTGGTCGGATGGTCAAGATATCTTGTGGCAAGTACTAGGACCGTAGTCTGGTCATGCTTGTCCGCAGACTTAAATGAGGTTTCCATAATTGCAACCATGATGAAACAATTGTGGAGATCTTGTAGACCAAAGGGCGGTCTTAATCTAAAAAGAAGCCAAACATGCCACAGCTGACTTTTTACATTTACAGATGCTGCCATAATAATAATGATACTAATAGAAAATGTATTGCAATGTTACAAGTCTAATTTTATAGGGGGATAAAGATTCTTATTCATTAAATATAAGTTATCAAGCACATTTTCAAACAACTGCACTAGAGGCACACCTAATAGGCACATTGTGAATGATCTTATAAGAGGTGCCATCAGTTGGAGAACAAACGCCTTTCCCCTGGGAAAAGGTGGCATTATGCCCCATCCCTACCTCAAACAAACAGTCAAACATACACAAAGGTACCCACACACTGCAGTTTAACTCCCCTTTTCCCTGGAGAGAGGGTCTTTACCATTAACAAAATAGCATCCAATCACTTACATGCATTTTACCCGTGGCTTTTCTTGCCATATAACACAAGAAAGCAAAACAAGATAACTCACATGCAAATACACACAAATATGGCCTCACCTAATACCCATCAGCTTTTGGGACTGGGAGGGGGGGGGGATCTATATTTCATCTGTGGAGCTGAAATGTTTGTGCGCACGCTGAGTTTGTTTGTCATTAGGCCTAACCCCTGTGGTTCACCTAATCAGGGTGATGTGTTTGTGTATTTAATTTTGTGTGGGTTCTAAAAAAAAAAATGAGAATATGACTCTGTGTCAGCGTTTGTGCGAATGGTGTGCAGGCTCCCCGGCTGGAAAAATTTGGCCGGCTAAATCGTGCAAACACACACTTGTGGTTGAATTAAAGTTATCGATCGGCCCAGGCGTGCTGTCACACAGAGATCAACGCTTAAGCCTGATCAATGACTCATCTATTTGTTTGTTTCGTGACTGGCTGCGATTTTATGCATCATGTCCATTTTAATTTTTCTATAATGCATTAATTTTGTTTGATTCAATTAAGCAATAAATTCTGATTAAACTCAAACTACAGTTATGATTACGTCTGATGACAATAGAGACAATATGAATGCTTTTAAAGTTTCTAATTAAGCAAACATGGAATCTCTTGCTAATCAAGACAACAATCTGAGGTGTTTAAGATGTGTCATAGTAACATTAGATCCTCCGAAATTTTCTCCGACCCACAGACCAAACATCAAACGTGTAATTTTAAGCAGGTTAACGAAAGGGAGGAGAAAAAAACATGTTTTACAAGAAAGTATTTTTGCCTGAGCATCATCCAGAAGGTGTCACTCAGCACTTTTTTTCTGTTTTGGAATAAACTCCCACTTTGGTCATCACGCTGTAATGACTGGGGTCTGGAGCCCGAATTCAAACCGCACACAGAGCCGAAGATTTAAGAGCTTTTATTGCCACAAAGAAGGCTGGATGGATCAGGACCGGGCTGAAGAAGACTGGAGATGGTGGAGATGAAGCGGGCAGACGGGACGCAGGAGCACTGACAGAACGAGCCTGATGAGCTCCGGAGCTGGGTCCAAAGCGTGCTGACGAAGTGGGACAGGTGGTGCGTCGGAGCAGGGACCAGGATGTGAAGGAGGACTGTGGCTGTGGCGCATCAGAGTGAACGCCAGGACGTGCTGGCGGATCGAGACAGGAGGGGAGACTGGAACACAAAGTAGAGAGGTGAGTGGGAGGCAAGATCCACTAACCTGGGACGGCGTGAGGCGTGGGGTAGCAGACTGGCTGGCGAGGAGTGCACAGGCTGGAGAGCGCGAGGGAAGCTGGGCGTCTGGTGATTGAGGGAGTGCAGAATCTTGGACATCAGACAAAACAGCAAAGACAAACTGAAAGAGGAGTGCTTATATAGGGATGGGCTGACAGGAGTAATTAGAGCAGGGAATACTTGCAGGTGACGGCGATCAGTGGGGAGGAGGTGATCAGGCGAGTGACAGCTAGAACCATTACACACGCACCACCAAATAAAAAGGAAAATCTTAAGAACATCTGAGTAATGTCTGTTCTAAGACTACAAACATCACATTATCACTGCTAAAGCCTACTCCACTGACCAGCAAAAGAAAAGCCTATGCCATGAACTCGGCTAATAACTGAGTACATTCCCCAAGCATTTAAAAAAAAAACACTGCATACTTCCAGCACAGTAACAAAATAAGAACAAGTGTATTCGTGCTAATAGGAGTAGGGCTGTATTTAACCTGCATGCTGCATTGCACTGTTGTTTACTGTAGAGGCTGTGACTGTAATAAGTCACCAGGTCACAGACAATCAGACTCTGTGCTCTACAATTACATTGGAAAGAGAGGAACCTTAGTCTGTTATTTCCCCGTTGTCTACATTCATTAGTAAATGGCATGTAATGGCAGATCACTGTGGCGGCCAATAAGTGAGCACTGTACAGTCATTTAAAAGTCAGATGTTGGTACAGCTAGTGTTTAGGTGTAACTACTTTTCTTAATTGTTCAGATATGTTTTTAATGGCACCACATCGGGACACTTTTTCACCTCATTTGACCAAACAGCCTCATATTAAAATGATACATGGTAGAAGCAGGTTCATCGTCACATAATCACATGATGGGGGAGCTTGTAAAGAAAAGTCTATGAAAGTATCAACTGTACTCCAAAGCCACACTGTGTAAATTTAAAGTTAAAGTCAGTGTCTCGCTAAAGTGATAATATGGAGAAGACAAACTTCACTTCTGTATCATTACCTACTGAACGTTTTCAATGAACAGAATTTATTGGGATTTCATGTAAAAGACCAACACTCGAATGAGATGCACAAACAAGTTTTGATTCAAACCATCACATTGTTTTTCTGGCTTCACGCTTGTGGTCGTTGTCCTGATGGGAGGTATATCTCTGGAGCAGTTCAAGTTTTTTTGCAGCCACTTAGAAGCTGTCTTACTGGATTACCATGTGTTTAGCTCCACAGATCTTCCTATCAACCAACCTCCCTATCCTTGCAGAAGAAAAGCATTCCCGCAGCCTGATCATTGATCTCTGCAGCTCCTCCAAAGTTAGCATATACCTTTTGGCTACTTCCCAGATCTGTGCCCTCTTTGCCCAGTCTTTCAAGTCTAGGTCAACGGTTGTTTGCATTCGTGATTTTTCTTTGAATTTTTAAAGGATTGAACAGTTTCTCCACGAGATGTTGAAAGCCAGGTTTATAACCCAGTTCTGCTTTTGCCTTCCCCACAACTTTATTCCTGACCTGCCATGTGTGTCTTCATGGTGTTGTTCGCTGATTAATATTCAATAACATCTGAGACATTCACAGTAAAGCTGTCTTTCGTATTTCCTTTCCACTGTTGCCACATGCATGCTTTGGTTGAGGGAATGGTGCAAAGTTAACAGCCTATTGCAATGAACTGTTAACCTGACTCTCACTAGGAAAATGTAGTTCCACCGAGCTCCACACGGCTCCACACATCCATCTGGAATCGCTGCCATTGGCAGCGATTTCAATACCACATAAAATGGATGAGCAAATTAGGATCGCCGGGCAGGATTTTTGTAGATGTGACGTATCAGAGAAGAAACTGTTTGGATTCAGACAACAATAGCAGCTCACAGTGAGGAAGCAAGAGGTGACCAGACATCCCAGAGTCTCCATTTTGGATGATCTGTCCCCAGCAAAAGCTCTCACCAATTTTAGTGTATCATGATGGAGTAAAAAAGTTTAACACAGCAAGAGGTCTTTACCCGGTCCTGCCACTGTCCCAACATAGAAGAACTAAGCCTAGCACGCCTTCCCCGACTCTGTGCCCACCTGCTTAGCAAAATCAGAGACGTCCCCGGTCTTCAATGGAGAAATCTGGTCACCAGGTAACATTGGTGCTGTTATTTCATCAGTGTTGTCTAATCTACCGAATATTAACTCTTTAAAAGAACACCAGAGAATGACTTTGAAGGCTTTTGTTAGTGGAAACAATGATTTCGGTATCAGTGTTGGTTTTGATGTGAGTGGTTGAAGTAGCATGTCAGTAAAGTTGACGGACAAGTTGGTTTGTCCAATCATATGCAAGGATTTTTGATAAGGCCCCTCCTTCTGAAATACTCCAATGGAGCGATTCCAGATGGATGTGTGGAGCTCTGAGGAACAAAATCCATCTGGCGATAGTCGGATAAATTACCTGTCCACTGCTGCACAATATTTGTTCAAGAGGAAGAATTCCTGCACAGTCAGTCACTCCATGCAATCATTTGGTTTTCCTTAGGCAGCAGACTATCTGCCACTTGGCATAAAAAATTACCACATTGCTCTATCGCTTTGATTGAATTGGATTTGTTATGGACTACAGAATAAAACACATGGATATAACGTGAAAAGGGGTGTGAATACTGTAAAGAAGTGGATATTTTCACTTTCTTTCCCCCAGCTTCCTTGTCTTGAAAGCTAACCTGCTAACGAAGCTGGCAGCAAAAGAAAAAAGTTTGTGCTCATTGAGGGGATTTCCTAAGTGGAGTCACCTCCTCCTTTTTAGTTGCCTGTTTAATATCTCTGAGGTAACGGTAAATCAATTGAAAAATACCAAGTGTAGGTATGTTCAAACACTATTTTATTGTACTATCAATTCAGAAAAATCCACCATCTTGTGTTTACTTTATACCTGGAGGGGATTTATGCAATATCCGACTTAGTTATTGACAGGGAGCACACATAATTCACCTTTTTAGTGGCGCATTCAAAAGCAACAGGAGAGAAGAGACACCTAGAGATTTCTGTGGAGGCAGATAGAGAAACAGCCCCATCTGCAGGATATGAGCATGACTGAAAATCAAGACGAACCCCCTTCTTCATCTCCGTGAGGGTACCCACTAAACTCCACTGCATCTCTTTGTGTCAGCAAACCCTAATGAGTCTCCAGAGAGCACGCCCAGGTGAACTTGCTGTAAGAGGAAACTACCTGTGTCTGGCACAGCAGAGAACAATGCTGCATGTTTTTTTTTTCCTTCTTCCTGCAAATACACTGTATCTGCAGATTTTGTTGAGAACACTGCAGGGTACTTTGCCTGAGATATAACGGTGTTCTCTTTCACAGGACTGGCTGGATGAACAGTATTTTTGGAAGCGGTCAGCACGGAATCAGCGTTTGTGAGTACAGTGGGCCGGATTCTCCTTAACCTGAGCAGACTCACGTATACTCTGAGGAGAACAAGCTAAGGACTTAAACATACAAATGCACATATCCTGGGAGACTGTCCGTGCACTCTAACCCCTTCCTCTGTGCTTGTACTTTCCTCTCAAATATCACTGAGTCCAGACTGGGAGGAAGACCTTTGCAGAACAAAGCAAAAGCACGATAAGGAAGAGCCTGCTGGTGACACTCTGCCTTTTCTTCCAGCAACAAAGAGATCACCTGCCCTTGCCAGTTGGTTCAAATTGTCCCTCTCTGCTGATTCATTTTAAGGTTTGAGAATAAAAAATAAAAAAAAACATCAAAGACTCAAAAACAGAGAAATAGCAGTACAAAGGAGGGGAATGCTTTTTGAAGTCGTTTATATTGGAAGGAATAAAAGACGCAGAGTTGAAGGGAAACAAGAATAGTAACAGAAGGTTAGATTGAGGAGCTCAGAAGGAAAAAGCAAAGTAATCGTAACAAGAGTGGTCATATTTCACTCCAAAGTGGCCGTCTTTTAAAAGTGCATTACATGTCAACAGGAAGCTTGTCGTTTTATTAATGAAGCTACAAAACTGGACATCAGCGTCTGATCAGAAAAAAAGCTCGTAATCACCAGACTGGCTTGCTCCAGCCAAATCAACAGATCTCAGCTGTGTTTTTTTAAGGCTTAGTTCAAAACCAGTGGCAGCTGAGCAGAGGTATGGGACAGATGTGCACGTCGGTCATTACTGTAATTGCTCCATTTACTTCCCCTACCCTGGGAGGGATGGTTGGTCAGCACCATCTGGACACAGAAAGACACATGCAGCCAGGCATGGTATTCACCCAACATGGTGGGATATCATGGGTAGTCTGCCAGTGAGAAGAGGCAGGCTTTGAAAGATATTTTCATGCCTTTTCATCTTTGTCACTGTTTTCCCTTCTGTCTTTCCTCTCATTATCTGACTTTTTTATTTATGTCTCCAAGTCAAACATACAAAAGTATTCATAGAGTTTAGTCATGTGTTTCATGTTTCAACCGCAGAGTTTAATGCATTTAATGTTTTGTTTATGATAGCGCAACATTAAGTGGTGCAGAGTTATGTGGAAAGCAAATGAAGCATGCTTGTTTATTTGCTTTTTACAAATAAAACTGAAAAGGAAACATTTGCCGTGCATTTATATTCAGCCCCCGAGTCAAGATGTTTTAACGCCATCTATCACGTCAATTACCACTGCAATTCTTTTAATATTTTATGCTTCTACCACCTTTGCAGAAAAGACAAAAAATGTACACTCCAGAATATCTAAATCTTATTCAGATTGGATTGAACTGGAAAAATCTGTATCAAGAACACTTTCACGCAAACGCCATCCACCATTTGTTGTTTATTTTTAGTTCCTAATGTGTTTCTTCCAGGACTGCACCAGCTTCATTCTTCTTCCCATCAACTTTGTCCAGGTTCCATGTCTCTGCTGTTTTCTATCTACATTTTATTATTTTGGTATATCTTAATCATGTAAAGCACTTTGTATTGTCTTGTACTGAATTGTGCTATATAAATAAATTTGCCTTGCTGTAGATAAACAAGCCAACTCCACGATGCTGCCACCACTATCTTTCCCAAAGGAGAGATGGTGCGTTCAACAGGTGAGCATTCGCTTTTGTACTAGAAGGAGCAAAAACGTTATGTTTATCTCATCTGATTAAAGCAGTTTCTTTCTCATTTGCTGTGCCCTCTGCATGGCTTACTGCAGGCTACAAACAGTTTTTCTAAGGATGTCTTAAACAATTTCTTCATTCTTGCCACTATTCCACAAACCTCAGATTTGTGGATAAATGTCGTTGGGTCAAACAGATGATTGTCAAGCCATACGCATTCACTGCAACAACAAATGGAAAGAGGGAGATGAAGAAGAATAGAAATCGAGAGGTTTGGTTTAAAACAATATTTCTAAAAGGTTAAAAATGGTTTAGTAAGTGCTTAGCTGTGCCACACCATAGAAGAATTTTACATTTATTCCCTGGTTATGTTACAGTTAGAGTCAAGAGGTTGGAGATTAGGTATTGTCTCAGGGTAAATCTTTTCGCATGTCGTCACTCATCCTATATGTATTACTCAGCAATTTCAATAACACACTTAAATATTTATCGCCAAGTTCAGATCTCTATTTCAACGCTGTTCTGTTCCCTTCACCCCTCCATTCTCCCTTTCATTTGTATTCAGCAAGCTCGCCCCCTCTTCTCATTCTCCATGCCAGCACACACCCTCATTTCTTCCCTCTTTTTCTCCCCACTGGACCTTCCTGCTCTTTCTGCCTTCCCCACTTGTCCTAGGGCCTCTTTTTCCAACCAGCATCCCTCCGTCCCTGCAGAGCAGAGCTGACATTGGGCATGAGGTCAGAGAGATGGGCAGTCATGCTCCTTCTGTCAGCCAGCTTAAATGGGCTTAGATACAGCGTGAGGAGACACCCAGGGGACACCCTCACTAGACTTGCGTTCTGGTTGAGCATACAAACACAAAGTCCTTCACATTCAATCACACACTTTTGGAGGCATATAATAGCACACATATATACACATCAGCTCCCATTAAAAGCAGCCTCTTTTTTTGGTAATGCAAAATCATTCTTATTATTCCCAACGCTTAAAAAAATGAACACTTACAAGAACTCAGAATTACAAATGAACAAAAACAAAAAATAGTATTGACATTAGGCATAAACAGCATAAGATATTGTTATAAACAATGTATAAAAAGACAACATATTTTCCCTGCTGTCTGACATTGAATCAGATTAAACCTTTCCTGATTTTGGTCAGTTAGGATTATCTAAATTATTTCTGTTTGGCTGGCCTGTTCGGTGACCCCGGTGGGTCGGGTTGCAGTGCCAATCCCCCACTGCCCACCCAACCCCCAATCTTGATGTTGGGGTTCACCTGGGAACTGGATACCCTTCTGGGGTGCCGGTGCCTGGACCTGAGAATATAAGATGTAAGTGGTGAGTGCAAGTGTGTGTACTGTGTCCCCCTTTTTTTTTTTTTTTTTTTTTTTTTTTTTTGTAGGAGTGTTCGCACGTGGGGGCACTAGGGTGGGAACATGTGAGTGTGACTGTGTACGTGGTTTTCTGTTTGTTTGCCCCCTCTCTTGGGACATCTCAGGTCTCCACTAAGTGTGGAGCCCATCCCCCCCATCCTGCTCTCCTTCGTTGGCTGGCGCCTTTGTGCCATTGGTGCATTGGTGATCCTTGGTGTCCGGGGCTGGGTGCCCGGGCGAGTGCCAGCTCGCTACTGGCGGCTGCTTCTCAAGACCTGGGCCCCCGTGGCTCTGTTGGGGGGACCGCCGGGGGGCACGGCACCCATTGGCTTGAAATCTCTAGGCCAATGGCTGGATCCACTCTGGTGTAGCTGGCAGCCGGCAGAGCCCACATGCTCGTCCCCATGGCTCCCAGGGGCTTCGGCGTTGTGGCTGTTGGGGGGTCTCCGTGGGCTCATCTCTGCTCTTCCCTTGGATGGGGGGCAGCTTTCCCTGTGTTGGCCCCTCTTGGGCACCTTTGATCGGGCGGTCCTTTCGGGCATCTGGGGCTCTGGTTCCCCTGGCATCTGGCTCTGTGCTCTGGTGGGGCAGGTCTTTGGCTCTTTACATCCACTATTGAGCATTTTTCATATGGAAAAACCTTACATACATAAGTGTACTCTCACACCTACAGGTGCTTGGATTCAGATTCACTTCTATCCAGAAAACTCATATTATTATCTTTAGCTGTCACTTTTAAAATTTTGTATCAAATAATACTGTATATTCTTCAGTAATGGTTTTAAGGCGTTGGTTGTATGTACCTGTAATACTTTATCAGTGGGTTTTGCTGTTCTTTTTACATCTCTTTTGGAGGTGAAGATGCAGACTCAGAGGATGTTCTATTTCTCTCTCCCTTTCCTCTCCTCTTTGTCTTTCACCTTTTCCCACTTTTAGCATTTTGTCTCATCTGTTTCCCTTCTTTTTTCCTCTTTTTCCTTCCTGTTTCAGTGTCCATTTAACGTGAAATTGCCCCAGAATAAAATCTAATAAAACCTCTTGCATATATAAATCAAGAAGAGAACTGTGGCGAAAGCGGTAAGGCTCCACTTGTGAGAGTAACATCTGTTGGGCTCTTTTTGGCATTAAGAGAACAATTCTTATTATCATACTGCCAGACAGAACACAAAAAAAATATATTATTTCTATTTTTCAAATGCCAAAATGGCAATAGATTTTTTTTATTAATTTTTGTTAAATTTAGAAGTTTACATACCCTGACATTACCATGTCTTTAAACAAATCGACAAAGCCCAGATGATGATGTGATAGCTTTCTAAACTTAGGATAAATCCAAACATTTGAACTAAATGAAGACAATCTGTCACGAACCAGAGACAGGAGGAGCCAGTATTCAGCCAGACACGAAAACTGCAAACAAAAAGGCTTTAATAAAGCTCAAAACGTTCAGTCAGGGAATATGCAGGCTCGGTGGTCAAATAACAGTTCCAAGTCGGTACACAGGCGGGCGGGAAAAAACAGGCAAGGACAACAGGATCAGGATCAGTCTCAGGATCAGGATGGCACAGAGGTCAAAAATGCAAATTGGGTCAGGTCAACAGGCAAACAAACAGAACAGGGAATGCTGGACTAGACTCACCAAAAGAGAGTTAGACAATGATCTGGCAGAGTGCAGGAGACAGAGGCAGATATAAGTAGGGGAGTGAGCAGGTGAACAGAGTGAAACTAATTACCAGAATGGGTGGAGCTGATCAGGGGGGACAAAATGGCTGGAAGTAAACTGAATCCGATTGGATGGTGACTGGTGAAGGGGAGTGACAGGAAGACAAAAGAATGCTGGCAGGTGAGCTGAATAAAGGCTGGTGACAGAACTGATCTGAGCAGGCCAGAAGAAACTGATAATATAAAACAAAGTACAAAATCAAACCACATTAAAACTCAAACTATTCCATTAACCAAAACTTGTACAGAACCTAAACCTAAGACAGAATTTATTACATGAAGAGAATTACTAAACCAAAACAGAAATTAAACTAGACTAATTCAGAACCAAAATCAACATAAAGACCAAACAGAACATTAGCAAATAATAAAAACCAGAGCTAATACTAAGACAGGAGAGTGAACTAATTAAAAAGACCAACATAAACCATAACAAAAACCCAAATCATGACACAATCTTGCAGTTATTTTAAGACAAACATCAAACACTGTTCAAACACATTAAGACGTGAGCTAAGAAGGTAAAGCATGGGAGCAAATAGGTCTTTAACAAGGACAATGGCTGTTAGGGGAATTCCAAATTAATTACAAAGTGGCTTAAGGACATGTAAAACCAGTGTTTCCAACTGACTATCACAAAGCCCTGATTTCAGCCCAATACGTAATTTAAAAACTTTGAGGAAAGTTATTAAAAAAACACTATCTCTTTTGGCATTTAATAAATAGAAATGATATTAATTAAAAAAATCCTTACCAAAGATTACACTTCAGTTTACAAGTGAACAAAAGGGGTGCAATTGCTGAAAAGAAACTAACTGAATAAGAAAATAAATCCTCTTTGATATGATGGGAAAGGATTTAATTCTATTTTTACCCTGTGAAGGAATACAGGACTTCTCCACCAATAAACCTTTAGCTTTTAAAAGCCCTGTTTTGAAGGGATACTTATTTCATCCATTTGTGGATATTGTAGTGCACTGTTTCATTGATTTGTCACAAATAAGGATTAAATGTATGTCTATAAGGTTAGCAATGCACTTAAATGCCAGGCTTCCCAAAGAGGCCTTGGCTTCTCCAGCTGCTCTATTTTAAAATTTGGAGAGGATTATGTCTATGTCCTAATGTTAAACTCACAGACTGGAGGATCTTTATAAGGGTAATCATTGTTGTGGTATTTCAAGTAACATAGTTAGAGAAACGTCCCATTTTTCCACATTTTTACATAAATGGCATAACATTTGTAATAGGATGTCATGGTTAGGGTCACTTTGGATTACAGCTGAAGGATTTTGTCAGAAGCATTGAACCCGCCTGCCCTCATGTGGTGATTCTGCACATTGCACTAGTCAGAAATGCATGGATGTTTTGGGGAAAATCTTTGTTCACATATAACGTGATGTGGTTATAAGATGAAAATAACTACAGGCAGACACTTATTGGCCCAAACATTGCAAACCCTTGCTTACTGCTTTGTTATACTGCTACTTTATTTAACTTCAATGCTCTGTTGGGAAAACATGTATTATGGAACTTAAAAGGATATTATTTTGTCATTTGACAACATTTTGCAGATCAGTCACACGTTCTAAACACCAGCCGCTCTCCCCTATAGCATCAGGACCATGTAAGGAAGACGGCAGTGGGACCTTGGAAAAATAAGAAAGCTGTAGATCTGGGGTGTCTGATCTATTCAACCTATTGTAAGTTGCATCTATAGGAATTTGACATGAGGTGAAACCAGGCCTAATGAATGGTGATCCCATCCTACAAAACATTCTGGTACGATTGCCAGCATCAGGGAGTTCAGATACATCAGATGTTCTTTAGTCATGCCCAAAATGTGGCAAAAGGTTAACCAAAACAAAGCAGTTATAGCTGCTATTCTTTTTGGGTATGGCTCTTCTTGCTTTGCACATCTCGTTTGTTTTTTTGCTAAAGACCCCTAGCTCCGTCAGACTGAATGAAGAGCATCTGTGAAGTTTAAAGTTGGATCACTTGAACACATGAATGTGCTTCAATCTTAACTAGTCAATTGGAGTTCTGTGTGCTTAGGGATGTGGTCCTGCTGGAAGGTAAACCAACGTTAATTTTTCTGCAGCTTCTCACAGACTTTCTTCCAGTATCACCCCGGATTTAACCGGATCCATCTTCCTACGAACCCTGGCCAGATTGCCTGTCCCTGAAGTAGAAAATCTTCCGCAAAATCATGATACCACCACCATCATTTTTCATGGTGGGGAGAGTGTTCAGGATGATGTGCAGTATTAGTTTTTCATCAGACTGGCTTGCATGTATAAAGTTACACTAAAGTCTTACCAGGGTACCTTCTTCCACATGTCTGCTGTTTTCCCCAACATGATTAATGGTAAACTGCAACTAGAACTTATTTATATCACTCTATGGTTAGACTCAGATGTGTGGAGCAAACAACTTTCAGTTCTGCTACAAGAACATCTCACCTACCTGAGCAGAGGATCTCTGCATCGCCTCCAGTTACCACGGGTATCTGTGATGCTGCTCTGATTGATACTCTCCTTGACAAGTCAGTCAATTCAGATTAAAACTCATGTCTTGGTAGTTTTTCAGTTGTATTATATACTTATTCCCTTTTTGGATGATTGAATGAAAAGTGCTCTGTCCAAAGCTTGGCTTAATGTTTTTCTTTTTTAACCCTGCAATAGACAAGGCAAGTTTATGTGTTTATAAATATTCATTCACAAGGCAATCCAAATTGCTTCACAGAATATCAGACGCCTGACCTGCCTGGAGCGTTCCTTGGTCTTTATGATGCTATTTAGTGACTAATTTCAAACAAACCAATGAGGCCTTAACTTTCAAACTGAACTTGTACTTAGATTGAATTACGTACAGGAAGAAAAAGAATCAGGTGACCTAGATTGTAACGAAAAACACATTTTTAAAAACTGAAAGGGGCAATAACTGTTCTGCAAAGCACTACAGTCATGAAAGTTTATTGTACGTGCACATTTCAGTTGTTACATTTTTGCACGTCCTGTGGGGCTCTCTGTGAGTCTCCTCTGAAAGTTCAGGTTACTTGGATAGGGTTACAAGCTCCGTAAGCTCCACAAACAGACACTGCCATTTAGTGTAATGAAGCCATGCCACACAGCCATTGTCACGGTGACAAGGGCAACTGTCGATCCAGTTGTGGATAGCTGTTCCAGGTGGCTAAAGAAAAGAAAGGAAACCAAGTTTGGACAGAAGAAGAAGGACGTCGCTGTTCTTCAGATTACAGAGAGAACCATCGATCTTGTCAAGCAGGACTGAAGTAAGCTAGTACCTGCTGTTATCTTGTTCTATTTGAACCTCTTCTCAGGTTTCACATTCCCTTGCACAAAGAATCAAGATGCTCCTGTTTACCTCTCCTCTTTCCACCAGAGGAGTCTTCATGGCTGAAGCCGGGGGCACAAGTAGAGGTAACAGCGGAGGGATGACCACCGGGGTTGCAGGAGGAGTGCGTGTCCCGCAGGAACCCTCTCTGAAGGCCGGGGTGGTGCTGTCAGATGAAAGAGTTGACTTCCTTCGAGAGCAGGCCTTCTGTGTGCTACGAGTGAAGACGGATAAGTGGAACCGTTTTATCGCTGCAGAGGAGAATCAAAAGATTATACTGGATTTTCTGGACCACATCTGGACTAACAGGCTGCTACTTTTCACCGGACCTGGTGGGACGCTGCATGCAGGAGACGCTCAGGTAAGAAATGCACACATGCAATAGGTAAAGCAGTCTTATGTGAGAAGAGTGTATAATAGGTTAAATGCACCCTTTCCTTATAACTAATAATAAACAAAAATGTTTATATGCAGCCATACATTCCTATACCATGAACAAGATATTTAAGATGCAGATACATTGAGTAAACATTGATGTCTATGCTCTATCTAATGTAAATTTTTTTTGAAATAAGTCACTACTTATTTCTGGTGCTTTCAATGCTGTTGAAAGCATTCCTACTGTTTTTGCTCCTGTGAAGACATCTCCACCATGGAAGACCAAGCTGCTGTGTGTGCTGAAGAAAGGCGTAAAGAGAATCGCCCGCCAAGATTTCAGGCACCAGTTTAGACTGGGGGAAGTTCCTGGATACCCAATGGAGCACCTACCTGTGGTCATCTCTGAGGTTGGATGGTTTATGAGCACACATATGACCCTGATGGAATATGAGATGACTACGGGATTAATGTTGAAAATATTACAGTACAAACATCTTTTAACTGCAATTTCCCTTAACTTGGAGGAGTTCCTGCTGTTGTACATTGTGATTCACTGTCAGGGAATACCAAAATAGCTTATGGAGCTGAACTGCAAAGAAAAAATAAACATACACTGCCTTCAAACTATTTATACCCCTTGAACCTTTTCACGTTGTGTCCGTTTACAACATCAAACCTAACTCTTTTAACTTAACTATCTTATCTCGATTATCTTACATATCAAACTTATGTATTTTAAATGAATAAATATAAATACGTCTCTGAAAAGTTTAGTGATAATTCATTAGATTAGACTGTATTCATCCTCCGTGAGAGAAATTGTTACGGCAGCAAAACAGCGTAAAAGGTGTACATCTGGGAAAATTATTCAAATAATTTATTAATGAATATGTACACATACACATAGATAGATAGATAGATAGATAGATAGATAGATAGATAGATAGATAGATAGATAGATAGATAGATAGATAGATAGATAGATAGATAGATAGATAGATAGATAGATAGATAGATAGATAGATAGATAGATAGATAGATAGATAGATAGATAGATAGATAGATAGAGCCAAAATCTGGACAAAATCTTCCTTGTCCCCGACCTTACTGTACAGTCCAGGGCACGAGTCACAACCGAACTGGCCATCCTGACCACCTTGTTCAAAAATGTCCATCTCTAGATATGCAACGCTGGTAAACACATAGAAGAGACTATCAGCTTTAATTGCAGCAAAAGATGCTTCTATAATGTGTTGCCTCATAATACAAATGCACTTTGCAGATTTTTACAACATGCCAAAATGTAAATAAGTTCAAGGGGGAAGGAATATGTTTGCACCGTATGCTTTGTATACATGCACATTACACTGTATGCTTTTAAAAACACAAAAAGAACACATAGGGCTGGTGTGTGCGTGTGGAATGGAATAAAACTGATCAAAATCACCTGCAAAACAGTCCATGTGTTGATACAGGTGCTGGTATTTGTGCTGTCCAACGGGCTTAAACGTGAGGACTGGCCGCGGGTGGTTTCTGAAGACATCCATCGCCACCTGGAGAGATTCAGAAGCAAGGTGGTGACTCTGAGAGGCCACGCAGAGGGAAGAACCCTGCTGCCTCTTCCCCTGTGTGTGCAGAGAGCACAACCCCAAGATATTGGTTTTAGGTTAGAACATCCTACAGTTACTTCCACCACCAAGTACAGATGTTGTAGTTGTGATTTTTTTTTATTTGTACACCACTTTCTTTCAATTATAGTACTGTCAAAGTAGAGCATTGGATTCTCAAACTTTTGTTTTGTAACAAGTATCACCTCTGTTAAATCTACGTATCAACATCTTGACAGAGATTCTGAGAACATGATTATCACAGCACTTTGACTTTTTAATTACTTACGTCTTGTCTCAAAAACAAGTACAAAAAAATTAAAATTTGTTTTTATCATGTTTATTATGTTAGATTGGCACTGCTTAGTTATTTAAATTGTACATTGTAATTAGATGTAAAACATTTTGGTCAGAAGCTGACAATTTTAAGTTCAAAGTTGGGAAAGTTAGCAGAAAGCTCCATCGAAGGTTGGAAGAATCTTACCAACCTCCTCAAAATCAAATATGGCCGCTCAGCGCACAAAACATAGCAATGGCTACAGTTTATACACTGTGGATGATTTACATCTAAATAAATCTTTCCTCCAAACAGTGATATACGGGCTGCTTTAGTGTGCATATTTTTCCAGGTTTTGCGCAACCTACAGAGGAATTAATAGCTAATAATAATAATAATAATAATAATAATAATAATAATAATAATAAAATAAATGCCCTAATCAGTATAAAAGTAAATGTATACCAGTGATTTAATTATTCTGACAGAAGTAAGATTAAAAAGAGAGAACTTTAAATTGCTTATTTTTATTGAGCAAAACAAACTCATTAAAAAGATTTACAACTTGATCATGACAACCCCCAACTTGCTAAAGTAATGAACTCCTGTTTGAAGTCTGCCAAAGGTGTTTTCATGTTCCATGCCTCACATTTTTATTTTCATCCTTACTGACTGATTCACTGTCTGTCCCCTGCAGCCCGACTGGATGGCCACTGGACCATGGCTTGTTATACTCTATAGAAACTTTAATAGTTCAGTGGTCTGGACAGATCTGGAATGTGCTTAAGAAAGACTCTGGCATGCTTCTGCTTCAGGGAGACCACCCAGGTCCCAACGTGGAGATCCGGTTTTGGTCCAACCAGAGGGAAAACCTACTGGGCATCCAGTCCCAAGTATGACACTAGCTCTGTAGAGGTCAATGTGGTATGATTGATGCAAATTTAAACTGAACTCTGACTGTAAAGGTGTAATTTATATATATAAAGGTGTATATATATATATATATATATATATATATATATATATATATATATATATATATATATATATATATATATATATATATATATATATAGTGAAAAAATTCTCAACAAAGCACCAACAACAGGGTTCACGCTACCACAGCAGGGTAGAGTGAACACATTCAGAGCAAAGCACAGAAAAGAAAATTGTAATTTGAAGACCAAAACAGAGTTGTCCTGACAGTAACTCAAGCATTGACATAATTAAGCCACAAATCTTTACAAACAAATAATTTACTATCTTGGAATTTGTTTCAGCTTTCTTAATAATATTTTAGCGATATTGTTTGCAAAATATGTGCATTTTTGAATACTGCAGAAATACATAATCCCACAAAATTAAGTATTGCATAGACACAAACAGACCTATCCTTTTGGTATTAATAAGAATATAATATTTTGTAACTGGGTCCCTGAGTTATTCCTAGATATGAAAAGACATAATTAACAGTAAAAAAGAGATAAGAAATTAAGGCAAAAACTGGCTGGGTGACTGACTGAAATATTATTTGTCATAGGGAAGGGCTGATATACCACTACCTATAAATATAAATAGGAACAGTCAAAGCACATAAATTGTCATGTTTTTATATTGTCGTGTCGACAGATCCAGAGCTCCAAAGTGGAGCAAATCATGGAGATCCTGAGAAGAGTGAAGAGCAGTTACTACAATGCCTTTAAGGATGTCTGTGTCAAAGTCGACGACGGTAAATTACTTTACTCTGTCCTCTAATCTGACACAACTCTTTCCTTGTGATTTATCAGTGTCTTGCAAAGCATTTATACCCTTTAAACAATTTTATCTTTTGTCACATTACAACACTTTTGCTTTCACTTCACAGTTATGTCACTTTGTGTAAGTCTATCACATAACATCTAAATACGATACATAAAATTGTGTGGTGTGACAAACAGTGGAGTTCAACAGGTTTGATTCCTTTTGCAGAAGGTATCAAAACTGTTGCACTGTTTCCCGAGTAACAACAATAAAAGCATTTACTGTATTCATAAACACTCATACCAACATTTACCCACACAAGCAAGTTTTCTCAATATCTTTTCTGTATATCCATCCGTTCATCTATCAGTCATGGTAACTTCATGATATGTGCTTTGATGACGTTGGAGCAAATTTAGCACATTATGTTTGTATATTCCATGTACAAAACTACTACAGCTGTGATTGAAGCAGAAGACATAGATCTGTACCTACGGCCTCTGAGGAGACAGATCAGCAACTTAGAAGAGAGGAGTTTTTCACAGGTGGAACCTCTACTACCTCCTCTTTTCACACTTTTTGCCTCATCTGGAGTCATTCCCAGTACTACTGCACCCCACAGCGCATGGTGGTACTCTTGCGAGAGTTCTCTAATCTGATCATAGAAAAGGTACACTGATAATTAGTGGATATGTGGATGAGAAAGGAGAAGGGAAGAAATCTAACCAAACTGTACATGTCTTCCCCCAGGCCTTTGCGTACCTTATTCCTGAAGAACTGTTTAAGATGGAACTCGAGGAAGGGATGGAGAGAGTGCAAATAAGCATCTCAGTTCTGCGTTCCTTCAAGGGACTGTTTCACACTTACCGTCAGCAGATACCTACTTACTACAAGCACGAGAAGAACACCAAGTTGTGGGACTTTCCTGCAACACTTATCTTCAAGCGTTTAGACTGCATCATGGAAAGGCTTCTTATGATTGAGGTGTGTGGGTTCACCAGCGTGGCTCTGTTGTGTATTTGTTGCAGGATGGCAAGGGTGTATAACCTGACCCTAGCCAGATTGATATCGCTCCGCCTAGCTTCACTCACATCCATCTGGGACCTCTCCCATAGAGAGCGATTTCTCCAACCAATTTTATTGTCCAGCCAATCAGGACGCAGGGCTGGAGTTTCATGCATGTGACGTAGTGGAGAAGCGACCATGAAAAAAAACAATGGCGGCTCGCATCGAGGAAGCAAGCGTTAACATTGATGCTGTTATTTCTTCCGTGTTGTCCAATCTACCTAATATTGTTTCATCAAAAGAACATCAGAGAACGGCTCTGAAGGCTTTAGTTGGTGGAAACCATGTTTTCGCCCTTCTCCCGACCGGATTTGGCAAGTTTTGTTTTCCGGGGCGCGCCCGTGGCGGAGTGGTTAGCGCAAACCATATTAGGAGGCCTTTAGTCCACGATGCGGTCGGCCCGGGATCGACTCCGACCCGCGGTGCTTTGCCGCCTGTCTTCCCCCCTCTTCCTGTCAGCTCACCGTCAATAAAACGCGTGCCACTAGAGTCGCAAACACATTAAAAAAAATTGTTTTGTTTTTTCCTGCGTCGCTCTCACAGTGTCACGGGTTAGCTTCGGTGTGAGTGCTTAAAATAGCACGTCCATAAAGATGACAGACAAGTGGCTTATCCAATCATATGCAAGGATTTTTGATAAGGCCTAGCGTTCTGAAATGCCATTCCTATGGATCTGTCCCAGATGGATGAGTGGAGCTAGGCGGAGCGAAATACATCTGGCTAGGGTCAGGTTAAAGGGTGTAGGCTTCAGTCCCAAAAAGGTAGAAGAAGAGCTGTATTTGTGCCCATTAAAAGACAAGTGTTTATTTTATTTTTTTATCTTCTGCTTCTACCATCCATTTCTCTTTCTTATTCAAATTCCTGAGCATTAACAAAAACTCACCAAATTTGCACGCATATAAGGCTCTGAAAAACATTTCTTTGAGATGTGCCCTTAAAACAACAAACCAAATATTTATTCCATGCTGCTTCTACAGATGTTGCTCTACATTCTACATACATCTGCACTAAATTGAAAACAATTAATAATAACCTAGTATAAATTAATGTTAAACATGGGATTGTGTGGAGAAAGGAAACCATAGAAGATTTTTAATTGATCAGCAATCCCCCTGCTTTTTCATTTACACCTATGAACTTGAGTACACATGCAAAATCCATTAGAGCTACAAAAAAGCCTCTTTGACCCACAAATATACGCTACAGTATGACTAGTGTACTATAGGAAGTCTGCCCATTTTAATGAAAGACATTGCTCATTTTTCAGCATTTTTGTGATAAGAAAAAAAAAAAACAATACAGGTTTGTCAAAGACAGCTAACATTTTTTTAGGGGATTTTCTTCAATACCAACAAAACATTCACAAAATGTCCCTGTTGTGCTATGTGAAACGTCTTTACTACTTTTTTTCAAGATTGGCAATTTTGAAAATGTAAAAAAAAAAATAGATCCAATTTCTATTCCACTTAACCGTGAAAAGATTCTGTTTAATTTTTTTTCTTTAATGTGCAATGGTTCTGTAAATTTTCTTGCCGTGCTTCCAAATTTGGTCTTTATATTTGGAGTTTATATTTAGCTAAATCGAACTCCAGGATAAATGAAACAGACTCTGTTTGTAGAAGATACAACTATTTTAATTTTTCATGTTCTATGTTTCTGACACTGTTCTGAGATATTACGCATTTTTGTTTTTCAATTTATGACAATTTCAATTAGTTGTTTTTTTGTTTGTTCCATGAAGTAAACCATGTCATATTTAAACAGATTTCTATTGTTTTGTCAGTGTCATTCAACAGTTATTTTTCCCCATCTCCTTAACAGGACATTTTTGCGACCGCCCTGGACTTTCTGAAGCTGGAAAAGGTTGAACTTGGTGGATCGAGAGGAAAAATCTTAAGTGAGATGGTGTTCAGCATGAGCGAAGAGTTTCATGACCGCTGGCGGACCCTGAGAGAGAGCAAATACGACCCCTTTGACTACACTAATGATGTGAGACGTTGTGAGGCTGTCGCTGTTGTGCTTGATGTCACACTGCTATTTATTCATTAGGCCTCTAAGGGTTGTTATTCACAGCCGTTTATATGTGGCATTGACAGACCTGGCCAAATAATGAAAAATAACAATTAGATGTTATTTTTCTGCCCCACAGTGCAGTAATTGAAAGCTAGTAAGGCAAAGTTGTTGCTAGGCAACGCACAAGATCCAGTGACTGGAGTCATTATTAATCAGGGCATCAATATTTAATTTGCTACATGTAAATATTATTTTACAACAGCTTCCAGTGTGACTCGGAACAGACACTCAATTTGAAATTGATTTGTGTCAGAATAAATTTTTCTCAAGTACGAGCTATTGTGGCCAAAACTGATTAACTGAGCCAAGGAGGGCTTGGAAGGTTGCACTGAAATTTTAAGAGAATGCAAATTGAACAGAAGTAGAGGTTCAATCTGAACCTTTAAATCACACAAGTCAAAATATCCCTCACTTCTTTCCCTTGCCTCTTTGTTCCCAGGATTTTGTGCATCATCACAGGCGTTTTGTGGAGCAGAACAAAGATTTTGACCAGAGGCTTGGGACTGTCCTCAATTTGGCCTTTCACCACTCCAAAAACCTGAATTCAGCCTTTAAGGTAATGACATTCTTCTCTAATATTTCGAAAAAATGAAATACAGTGTGCTACAGGGTAGTTTCAGGATTTCATGATAGCAAAGAATCCAAATAGACAACATCTAGTGTGTTTGCAACCATTTATGAATCAACATAAGGATTATTTTCAAGTGTATTTTTTATTGCCTGTGTTTAAAACTTCCTCTTAAATGCTGTTTCTCATCAGCTGTTGAAGATATTTGGCAGTCTTCTGGAGAGACGCAGAATCCGAGAGTTGTTTTCTCCTAACTACAATATATTGCTAGCCATGTTCAACCAGGAAATAGACCACTGTCAGGTTATACTGGATCAGCACAGAGAAGGGGTGAGAGGCTGAATTAAAATATTATTTTAAATAAATGTTCAATATTCCCTTGCCTACTCATTCCCTTTCAGGATTCAAAATGTGCCCAGTCTGATAAAACACTACTGTATGCTTTTAACACAGCACTAAGTAATTTTCTAGTGATGCTTCCCCTACAGGACATTTTGAAAATAGCACTGTTGTAAACACTAGCTGCCCACTCGCAAAGCAGGTGTCTGTAATACAGCAGCGCAAGCTAGCTGTTGCTGATAATTTGAGAGAGAGAGAGAGAGAGAGAGAGAGAGAGAGAGAGAGAGAGAGAGAGAGAGAGAGAGAGAGAGAGAGAGAGAAAAAAAGTGGTCAAAAACTTGCGACTCACGAAATTTAAGAGACTTCAGAAAAGACATGCAAAAAGTTGTTTATGACAAGTGCACTTGGTAACAATGCTGTTTATGCCAATGGACTTAGACTCCATCCCAATATGTCTTTCGGCTAAGGACTTTAGCCAAAGCAGAAATGCGTCAGCGGTCGCCGTGCTAAGTGCTGTCCGTCTGAATAGGCCAGTCAATAATGAAGATGGTAGGAAATGGAGCCTGTATGCTTCCTCTCATAGCTACTTTAGCATAGGAACCTTGCAATGTCCCTTACCAATGCTAAGGACCTATATAGAAATTCCACAATCCTTTGTGTGACATGACGTATAAGCACAGCCCACCTCACAGAAATTAACAAAAATGTCCGGAGAGAAGAAGTGTGCACTCTGTAGTTCATTTTCGAAGGCAGTGGGCCTGTATTTGACAAGCTCCTTTCCTACCCCGATAGAGTTCATACTGTTGACCTCATGAAAGGTCCAGGAACAGGATCCAGGAATAGGTGCTAGGAGCTATAATCACACCTTATTGGATGGGGCCTTACGCCGGGCTCACATTGAATGCGGTGCAGTTACAGTTGTGGCGCCACAAGGAACCTAGATAATTAAAAATCAGTGTGTCAACTCACATCAATTGCATGCGGGTATGGGTCCGGTTACCGAGGCAGCGCGGTGCTGCAAAAAAATTCAGCAAGAAGGAAGTTTGACCGGACGATGCGCCGGTTACCGGATCAAGCTCCTGAATTTCACAAGCTCAACAGGAAGCATCGGGCGCTAGAAAGGATAAAGTTCTGATGAACTTTATCCGCAACCTGCACCGCATTCAATGTGAGGCCGGGGTTACATTGGGCTACCGTAAAACTATTAATTTTAGAACGAGAGCAGAGCCACTGTTTCGGTGCATAGAAAGTTGTAAGTGTGGTTTTTCAGCCAGAGACAATAGGTGGAGATGACAGACCCCATCAATCTTCTCATAAACACTTAAATTACCATTAAAAGGAATTATAAGAGGATACCTCAAAAGTGTTAAAAATATTACTTAGTGCTGCGTTAACTTTGCTTTAATACTGAAGTCTCTGCAGCAGTGTTGTCCAAACTCAGTCCTCAGTGCATTCATGTTTTAGATATCACCTGGGTTCAGCAGATCTTGGTTATTAGCAGCCTAGCAAATCTTGATCCCCTGCTGAGGAACTAAGTAAGGCCCAGTCTGCACGACAATGAGATTAGATGTTTCCAGAAGCATGTTGGGTTTTTTTCTTAATCATTTAAGAAAATTTACCATGTTCGTCTGTGGATGGGGCATAAGTCACTTGGTTCAGCTACGTATTGAGTAGAAACACATTTAATTCACCACATTGGTAAATGAACTGGAATTTGAGTTGTTCATCCTTTTTTTCTCACTAAAGGAAATGTAATCGTACAAAACGTTTCCATGCTAGGTCAGTTAGAATGACCAATGAAATTAAAAAGATTTCGTGCTTTTGCTAAGCATTTGGCATACCTGCCTTTAGATGACTTCAGTCAAACATTAAAATGTTTAACATTAAATTCTTCCACAAACTTCTATTTTGTGGTACAATACACCCATCATTAATAACGTCCAATTTTATTTCAGCTGCAGTCTGGTTGTGCAGTTCTGGGAAAAAACATGCCCTCTGTGGCTGGGAACCTCAAATGGTCGCAAGAACTCCGGAGCCGCATCCTTACCGACAGAAGCAACTTCTGCCAGTTGCCTCACATGTATGAACCAACTCTATACCTACCAGGCTCAGACATAACACCTTTAAATGTTTAAAGCACGTAGTAGATCTGATTATGAATTTCTCATACTGCAGCTGTAACTCTATGCATGCGAATACACTAATATAAAGAATGTTTATAGTGTTTGAGCCTTTTCTAAGAACTGCTTAACATAAAAATATTTTGTCCATCCATCCATCCATCCTCTTCCGCTTATCCGGGGGTTGCGGGGGTAGCAGCTTCAGTAGGGAATGAAAAACCTTTTGTGATTTGGTTTAAAAACTATATGGATAACATTGTGCTGTTTCTTTTCTATTGTACAGGCCTCTGGGGAGTGCTGAGGCAGACGAGGTGCTCAGGAAGTGTGAACATCTTCTTGAGATTTTGGAAAAGCATGATGAAGAGCTGTTTTCAGAGTGGACTGAGGGGCTGGAGGATGTCTTACAAATGCATCTCAGACAGTCGCTGTTAACACTAGACAATGAGACAGGCCTTTTCCAGGTCAACTTCAGTCCTGCTGTAAGCACAAAGTAAAATATCTCTGCCCGATAAAAGTATTAGTAAGTAAATGCATGTGGTTTCAAATCGCACTGCCTCGCAGTAGACAACTATACCAAATGTAAGCACTTCCACTTGATGAATTCAAAGAATAACAAAGTTAGTATTGTAATGCATATGAATTTTGAACCTCTGTAAAACAAATTTACCCTTTCCAAAGAAAGGCACGTTGAACCTTAACTGTAAAAATCATATTCAATAGTCAAAGCTTTAAGGTCATACATAGTAGTTAGATCAGGCCTATGAGGTGAACTATTTTGAAAACTACAGTTGATAAGTTATGAGGAGCCTGTATGTTAAGCATCTGGCTGCAGGCTAGCTACCTGAACAGATAGCCTTACTAATTAACCAATCAACTGTGTTCTTTGTTTGTGACCAAATAATTTACGGGGTATAATTTTATGCCATACCCACTTGAAATCTGATCCTAAATGTTTGTGGACATTGATGTCTTTGTTTTATAGTAGATTATTCCATACAATGAAACAGGGATATTAGTACTCAAGGTCATACCGAGAGAATATCATACCCATGCCTTGTAATGTCATGATTGTGGTTAAAGGTGCCATGATATCACTGTATAAACCATTTCATGTAGCTGATATTGCTGCATGTGGAACTTATCCAAAGAATTTCATTTAAAAAAACAACCTCAGCTTGTTATTTTGTCAGACCAAATGTCCCACCTCAGTAAAATGGTTGGTTGCGGTAATGACATGCGGCTACAACCATATCTGGAAAACCGGTGAAAGGCGGCCCCCCACACCTCTTCCCTCTCCATCCACACCTTCCTTCTCGGCGCAACACTCGTCACAAATCCATTATGGTTTTATGGCTGGTTGAAGTGTTTGTGACGCAGGTTGTTGGACAGTTTAAAGCTTTCAGTCAGACCAGCTGACAGCTATGCTGACCAAAAGCTTTAAACTGGCGGCGTGATTCAACACAGTTGGACTGATGTACACCCACATAAAATTTGCAGGGGCTGCACGTATTAAGCTGGGAGCCTGCTCCACCGCGCTACCTCAGCGGAGAATTCACTGCCTGCAAATCCGCAGCACTCTCCCCTTTGGTGACAATGATTCTACCGGTGGTCGTCAGACAGCCGGGTTTTTCAGTAACAAACACACCTTTCTCACATTTGACGGCATTTAGAAGTGAAATAAACTTACGTGTCATGACAGTGTTGTGTTCGCCACCTTCTGTGTTGGTGCAGAAATGTTGGAAAACCCTGACTTGAATTCCTCAAACAGAAAACAGTCTTCAGTAAAGTCCTTATAAAACTTTTCTGTGATTCTTTCATTTTAATCCACGAGTGAGTGGAAACATCATGCGGTTTAGACGGCCCTCGGACATATCAGCTCCCCTTTGTAGTAGCCGCTGAGAAGTTAGTTTGAGGTCGAGCGTTTGTAAGTTGTGCTCCGTAGCTTCAGCGGTGACTGCCTCCTGTTTGAGCCGATACAGGAAGGCTGATCAGGGGCTGCCGTCTGCTCGCTGCTCCACCTTCCTCCTCCCAGGTCAGCCGGTGCATCAGCTGTGGGAGGAGAGGGAAGGCTGTTTGCTTGGTAGTGTACTCTGATTGGAGAGAACAAGTACGTAGAAAGACAACCCGTTTTCTGATCTGACCGTTTTTTTTTTAACAAAATAATTAAACCGATTACCCCTGGGAAGGTTGTTTAGCATTCAGTTTTCACATTATCAAAACTGAGTACTTGACATCAGTGCACAACAGACCATATTATACCCCCAAAACCTCATAAAAATTTAATTTGTTATCATGGCCCCTTTAAGGAGGACCCAAGCACAGAGCAGGGTTGATGGTAAAACATTTTATGAAATAAAAAAACATTTACAACACATGAGGATTAAGTCAGGAAAACAAAGAATGAAGAAAAGTGATAACAAAAAAAATATGACTGAACCACTGAAAACATGATGTCAGCAGAAGAAACCAGTGGGAAATAAGGAGAAACAGAGAGAAAATATGCTGGAGAGAGCTAATCAAGAGGGAACCGACCAAGGAAAACCATTCTGGTTGAATGAGGAACAGCTGAAAACTAATGAGAACCTGAGCTTAGGTGAGGAGTGAAATAAACAGACACTGAAGGGACACAGATAGAAGGAATCTAAATGATTGACAAGTGACAAGACGCAAAAGTTTAGATTTTTCAACTCCAAAAACTGTTGCTTTGCATCAATCATAGGTGTGGTGTTGCTCTGGCTTCGCTTTAATTTCCCAAATTGCGCCTTTTGCATCGCTAGAATTGTCTCGGTGGCATCGCTTTGCGTCACTTTGCGTCACATTGCTCCTGTGTTGCACCTGTGCATCAGGTGGTCATGTAAATCTGTTGCTCGGCCTGCCACATTCGCGTTCAATGTGAACGCACCTTAACAGTTCAAACTACATACACAATGGAAAATCAAAACATGAACACCTGCAGATTGTGACATATAAATACAATACAGTAGTGTATAATTGTGTTCTGAGTATGTTGTTTTGTAGACTTTTTTCAAAATGTTTATGGAAATGAAGGCTAACTAATATCCAACTTAATTTTACATTGGGTGTCAAATATTGCATTGATATATGTATTGTATGGAGAGTTTGCAAAAATCAGATTTAGGGATCATATCAAAGTGAGCAAATTAAAGGACACAGTTACTTGGATTGTTTATCTGCTGCCTCAACTAGCCTGTTCTGTGCTTTGTGGTTAACTTATATTGACAGTTCTATGCACCACAAAAGGACCCTGTTTCATACTGAAATCATTTATGTCATTGTAACATTACTTTCCCCAGCTGACGTCTGCGTTAAGGGAGGTGAAATATCTGAGCATCCTGAAGATCCAAAACATTCCCAAAGCAGCTCTACATCTGTATTCTAAGCAGGAGAGATTATACCTGGTGAGTAAATAGCATCGCGGTGGCACAATGCACAAAATGACTGATTTAAATGTTAATATTTGGCTAGATGTAAAATATATTAAAGTTAATAATGTTGGTGGATCTTTCTTTCCCGTAGTACACACAGACACTAACCTTAGTGGCCCAGTGGTACAACAAGCTAAAAAGCACCATCTTGGCTGTAGAGCTGGGGCTGGTGAAAGACGAGATGGACGGTGTGAGACAACAGCTGGAACCAGCCCTTAAGGAGCTGACTTGGGATCAGGATGACCTTTGGGACTACATTCACAGTACACAACAACTGGTGAAGGTACCGGATATTTGGGAATGGTGGCCTAAGTGGTTAGAAACACACGTTTTATGTTCAGAGAAGGTTGCAGGTACCTTGTTTGATCCCTACAGACTGCCACTATCGGACCCTTAACCCCAGATTGCTCTTAACCCTTAAGGTTAAGGGTTAATTTTATAACCTGGGTGTTATAAAAAGCTGCACACTGCTCCCAAAGGGATGGGTTAAATGCAGAAGATACATTTTGTTGGAATGTACAATTGCAATGACAAATAAAGATTTCTTTCTTTCTTTTTTGATTTTGAGGAGACAGGTATTTATCCATCTAGCAGTCCTTTCATCCATCTAATCATTTTGTATTGGATTAGCACAAAACCAATATGTCAATTAAAAATCATCATGCAGTGATAAGTAGTCAGAGGAGGACCTAAAAGTGGAATACAAAGAAGCACAAAGTCAGAGCTGTAGAATACACAGAAAACAGATTAAGGAGAGTAATAAAAAAAAACATAAGACTTTAAGCCCTTAAAAAAATTAAGTCCAACAGATATCAACCAAAACCAAATCAGAATCACATACAATACCCCATTTAAGGACTTTTTCATTAGCTCCTTGAAAACTGTTGTTATTGGTCCTTATCTATAATTTACAATTGTTTATGTTTTGTTTTTGTTAGAGCATTTCTAGTCGAGTCCAGAACAGCAAAGCTAATGTTGAAGCCATTCAGGCCCTCATGGTTAAAATCAGCAACCAGGCATCATCATCACCAGAAAGAGTCGGGATTCTACCCTCCTCAACTTCTCCGACATTGAAGACAGTGTTTCCAAACAACAGGCTCTAGTCAGCCACACAGGGGAGCAGATACATAAACTACTGCAGGTATGGTTGCATTTTACTTCTTAATCTAGAGCCCAAACTCAATCACAGAGAGCTCTGTCCATTTTCACATCAATCACTCTGAGCACTCTCACAGTCTCTGAAGAAATGCATTGCCATAGCATGATGCTCCTTCAATCCTGTTTCACAGTGGGGACACACTGGATTTAGGAAGATTCAAGATTCTTATTGTGTCACCACATGTTACTGTGGTGAGATTGCTTTAGGACATACCTCTGGCTTAGAGTACACACAGAAAACAACAGACAATAAACTGTACAGCTTTTTTTTTTTCTTCTTTTGAACATTAAGTGTACAAAAAAATAACATAAAAACATTGGTGTCACAGTATGGGGGCTTTGTATCAGTCCCTTCACAGGGATATGAGCCATGTTAGATAGATTAG
>NW_023396918.1:0-92269 GCF_011125445.2 Fundulus heteroclitus
GATTTTTACAATACAGCTTAAAGTGGTGCAACTGTTTTTCCCTTCACCAGATGGACTACTTGTGGCTTCTATATCTCCACAATGCATTGCTTTGAGTGATTTAATTCAAAGAGGGAAAAACCATAAGGAACCAATGACTTTAATTTTCCACATGATTTTCAGGAAACCGTTTTCAAAGCCTTCTTTGCAGACCTTTGTAAAGGACACAGCCTTGCCACTTTGTTGCACAAATAGAGTCTGAAAACATATTTTTTTACCCTTTTCCATCTGGACAAAATATCACATTAAAGCTGAGTAAACTTAATTTTTCAAAATTCAATGTCATTTTTTTTTTCTATTAAGTCCTGGGTTCGAGTACACACTGGGTCTTTCTGCATGGAGTTTGCATGTTCTCCCTGTGCATGCATGGGTTCTCTCCAGGTACTCTGGCTTCCTCCCACAGTCCAAAAACATGACTGGTAGGTTAATTGGTTTCTCTAAATTGTCCTTAGGGGTAAGTGTGAGTGTGTGCATGAATGGTTGTTTGTCCTGTCTGTCTCTGTGTTGCCCTGCGACAGACTGCCGACTTTGTCCAGGGTGTACCCTGCCTCTTGCCCATTGACAGCTGGAGATAGGCCCTTGCACCCCTCGCGACCCCAACAGGGATAAGTGTATCGAAAAATGGATGGATGGATGTTCGAATTGCAACTGCTGCCATCAAGCAACACATAGGAATAAGGGCTCAAGAGGAAATAGAGGCAGTGGTGCCAGTTGTGTCATGATTTGTCTTTGGATGAACCCGGACACAGCACGCACCACAGAGCTAGTTCCTTGAAATGAGTTTTATTGAACAGGATGAAGGGTTTTTGACGAGAGGAACCAGAGTCTTCTATGAACGGAGATGAAGGGTGCAGAAGCTGGCTGACAGGAGGAGTAATGGGTGACTGACTAGGAGGAAACTCTGGAGCGGAGAACCTGAAACCGTGGAACCGCTGCGGAACCGGAGACTGTGGAACAGTTGCAGAACTTGAGAGCGTGGAACTGAGTTGCAGAACTTGAGAGCGTGGAACTGAGTCGCAGAACTTGAGAGCGTGGAACTGAGTCGCAGAACTTGAGAGCGTGGAACTGAGTTGCAGAACTTGAGAGCTTCCAATGGAGCAGAGCTGAGCAGAGTCTGAGAGAAGTGACTTGAACAGAAACCAGTAGAAGCAACGTCTTCAGGCTGACTGTAACAAAAACTGAGCTGACACAGAATACAGGCAGAGACTGAGCAGGAGTGAACACTACAGAGACCGGCGACAACAGCAGAAGAGGTGAGTTAAATAAGGGTGGAACCAGGTGGAAGCAGTTGGAGGTTAATTGCACCTGTCAGGTGAACCAATCAAGCTGCGCAGGAAAGAGAGAGAGGGTTGAGAGGCTCAGCATGCAGCCTACAAGCTGCATCCTGACAAGTTGTCAAAGGGAACCCTTTTTGATTGCTTGCAGTCAGTTTAGTGGTAGAGAGGTTTGTTTATCAGTGTCAGCTTGTTAATAAATTAACAACAGTTGAAGTAAAGGAGCACAAGAAGACGACCCAAAAGACATAAAAAATGGTTATGCAAAGCAGAGACCACAGACATTGGACATTGTTCCCTCCTCATTTGTTTCAACCTTTTTTTGTAGTTTTGCAATTGACCAGGATCAGTGTTTCTACTGATAGCATGAGGTAGTCCAATTCCACTAGGATGGTACATTAATGTGTGCCATTGTTAGAAGGTTTGTTGTGTCTCCCAAAACAGACTCAAGAGCATGAGAAAGACACACAGTTAATCTACTAGAGATATACATGACCACCACAGGTCTTCAGGATAGGTATCTGCTTCTTTGTGCATGGAAGAACAACATGATGACATCATTCATAGCACTTATTATTTCCCAGAAAAAAATGAGTTAGCCCACACTGGTGACTCAATTTGTTTAATGTGATACACCCATATTTGGGCCCAGTTTGAATCCATCCATCCACCCACCATTTAACCCACCAATCCTGCCTCTGTTGGGTTACTACCTTAATAAACAGCTCTATAGTTAAAATCGATAATAATGAAACCAGAGAGGTATAGTAGAGTGCTAATGTGCACAGAACAAGTGTTTGGAAAAGTAAAACATATGTGTAGGAAGACAATGTTGCTCTTCTTTTCTAAGTTAGTCAAACCATCAACATTGTTTTCCATTGCTACACAGCCCTGCACCATAGAACACATAATCTGTTTCAAACTGCATCTCTGTCCTTTTTAATATTTCCTTCCAAAGTTAATCTACATAAATGGTCTCTTTGCCTGTTTTAGAGAAAACTGTAAGCAAGCAATTTATCATGGAAAAACTCCCTTTGGGCCTCAGTGCCAAATTCCTCCCAGATTCCCTCCATGACAGTCATGTAACATGGCAGGGAACTAAGAGAGCCGCTGACAGTTAAAACTTATAAAAAAGAAGAATTCCTGTAAAAGTGTCTTGTGATTTGCCTGAGGCTTTCCTAATGCTGGACCCAAGACAAAACTCTATCCATTTCTGATTTGTCCATCTGCCTCACATCCACACAAAAATGTGTTCAAAGAATTTCTGTTGACATATAGACTGTGAGTTTTACCTGGCTTTCCAAATCTTTCATCCTCTTTATCAGGAAGACCCAAGATAACATCCATCCATCCATCCATCCATTTTCTAATCCGCTTAGTCCCTCATGGGGTCGCGGGGGTGCTGGTGCCTATCTCCAGCGTTCCCCAAGATAACAATCAACATTAAAAATGTCTTTCAGGGTTGAAGTTTAGTTTACAAATTTAGAGAATATTTAGAGACGTAAACCACATAGTGATAGACAAACATTGAACAGACTGAATTATAGCAGTGAAGAAGATGATCTGCAGCCCTGAGAAAGGTTGTACTTCTTGAGTTGCCACAGGAAGTGCAGTCTCTGCTGACCCTTGTTCCGACCAGCGACCAAACATGACCCTGCGTAGGTACACTTACATGCTTCAGCTGTCAGTATCTGGGTTTTTGTTTTGACTGTTTGTTTATTTTGATCTATTAGTTAAACTCCCCAGCTATAAAGCTCAGTTTTGGTTTCTTTCTTGTTTAGTTTCTGTTAGCTTGTGTTCTGTTTAGTGTTAGGTTTAGGTTCTGTTTTGGGTTATGGTCTAGTTTGGATTTTATTGTGGTTTGATTTTGTTTATTATCACATCACTTGGCCTGCTCTGTTTACTTCTCTGTATCCAGCCTTTAATCAGTCACTCAGTTCACCTGCCAGCTATCTGCCAGCTCACCTCGTAGTCAACACCACAGACATGAATACGTAGACGCCGCGTCCTCGGTTGAGAGGCGTGCCGACAGAGCGGCCATCTTAGGTCAGACCAAGCTTCAGTCAGACATAATACAAGTCAATTCAAGAAAATGTACTTTATGTTTTCAGACACTCTGAATCCGGTGAATTCTCACCCGATTTCCAGATAAATCAACTGACTGAAAACGTCACCCCTTTAGGGGCTACATGGGACCAATTGATTGAATTGAATTATTGTCTAACTTAATAAATAATTTCGATTTTGTATTGAAAGTAAGAAAACTTCCAGAGCTACGTCCCAGGAAGCCTGATTTTTACTCCGCTTATGGGTGCGCAAATAAAAGGACACTAGGAACCAGATCCTGGGGAATTACCTTTCATAAGTAAGATTTTATGATAGATCATCCTCATGCTTTACAGTTACAGTTTTTCCGCCATAAACACAATATGTGCTAATGGGTAGCAGGGATGGAAGTAGAGAAAAGTACATTAAACACCAAAAACAAACAAAATGGTCCTAAATTACTGGATAGACATGATTTTGGGGGGGGGGGGGGGGTATTATACAGTTTTTGCTATGATTTTGTAATGTATTTGATTCTAAGATGCGTTATTAGGTTTTTTGTTGATGTTTTTTTAATATAATAATATATTTTTTCATTTTTTTATAATAATTGCGGTTTGTATTATATAATTTTTAAATGCTGTTATGGGCACCTCTGCTCTCACTTGTCTGTATATAGTTTTGCTCCTATGTAGATCGGTGTCTGTGTATATAGTCTATATATATATATATATATATATATATATAAATATATAATATATATATATATATATATATATATATATATATAATATATATATATATATATATATATAATATATATATATATATATATATATATATATATATATATATAATATATATATGGGCTGGGCAACGATTAAAATATTTAATCGCGATTAATCGCCCTGATTAATCGCCCTGATTAATTGCGATTAATCGCATTGTATTTACAAACTCCAAGAATGAATTCAAAAGTAGTGTAAAGAGCAATTTTATTTTAATGTTCTGCTGCCATATGAACAAAAGTGTTGTAACATTTGTAGCACTTATCAGTAACACCTATTTAATGTAAAGCTCAACTTAAACATGTAAAACAAAAAAATAGCAATAATAATAAATTAAAGCTTATTGCCACTGACAGGGAATTCTCTTTATGGGGAAAAAAACTACCAAAAACAGGCAATTTCTGAGGTAACAGCAGGGAGCAGCATTACCATTTTATGTTCAATACCAAAGTTGTTAGGCTCAGAACAGGTGGAACCAGAATTCAAGGCAGACAAACCGTTCAAGTTTAACAGTTTATTTAGATCAGGTGCGGAACGGGAGGCGTCAGCGTCTACAGCGGGATCCTCTGCAGAAGGAGACGGCAGGTTAGTGACCACGCTTATCGGAAGGTGTTTGCACACAAACGTGTCGGTCACTAACCTGGTCTTAATGTTCGGTTCAGTCCCAGTGGGTTCCAGCAGGCGGGTCGTCAATTCGCTGCGGCGGTTGCCGCTCATGAAGTCCCAGCAGCGGGTGTTTCGGTGGTCAGAGGACAGGCAGGAGATCAGAACCGTGAGAGCAAACGTCAGCAGGATGAGCCGTAGAGCGAAGCCGAAGTCGGGGACGTGGTCGAAGGTCGGAGCCAGGAGATCAGAGAGCCAGTGAGGTACCGAAGGATAATCCAGGACGGAGTCGGGTCACGGTTCCAGGTTCGGTACACGGGGCAGAGATCCAGCGGGTAGTCAGGACAGGCAGAGGTCAGATCGGGCAAACAGAATCAGACAGGAGTAAGCAGGCTCGGAGGTCGAAAGGCAAAACAGGTCAGGATCAGGAGTCAGAATAATAAACGCTGGAATAAGTCTCACACTAGGATCGAAATAAACTGGCACTGTTGCCTGGTCTTAGAGCTGGTTATATACTAGTGAGAGCAGGTGGAACAGATCTGAAGTGATGAGGAACGGGCGGAGCTAGAACAGGTGTGTGACATGAGAGATCAGACCAGGCAACAGTGCCGAAATCATGACAAAAGTTTAACTTGGCAGTGGTTACAACTAACTTGTTTCTGTCATATTCCATGCTGGAAGAACTTTAAACTGAAATGCTTGCTAACTCGATATGCTTGCGTTGCTTGCGTTTATTTGACGTTGACACGCGGTTTTTTGTTGTTGCTTTCTAACGTGCATATAGTGAATGGCAGGGAAAAACAGGCAAAAACACATGGATACTTTGAAACGAGAAGCGACTTCACCGACGGCGTCTAAGCAGACCCCCCCCCCGCTCCGCTCTGCACAAAACTTGTTCCGTTCGCCAACTCACCGCCTCGCCTAAGCAAATAGCGTACCACAAGCGAGCTATTTTTAGAAACGTAACGTCACATCACGTGGTACGCAGTAGGGCAAGCTTGCATAGTCCGTCGCTGTTTCGCTGTAAAAGAGACGTGCGTTACCCTTGGTTTTACACGGTAAATGACTGCTTTTTCCAAATCTAAGACCATGGTTTTTAAACGTTGTTGCTATGGAACGGGCAACAGCGACTCGAGGTACGCTGATCGGCCGCATATGAAGGATGTTTTCTTCAAGACTGCCAAGGAGAAATGTGTGTGCTGGGTTCACCGGTGCGGTCAGCCTACACAACAGTTCAACCCGGAAAAAGTTACCAAATTCAAGTACATATGTAGCAAGCATTTTGTTGGAGGAAAGGGCCCAACCGAAGAACATCCTGACCCAATTCCAGCGACATCAAGTCAAGGTAAGAGTATTTTGGTGGCCGACATGTTAATAAAGTAGCGCCTGCTACCATGACAGCATATAGGCTGTCATGGTAGCAGGCGCTAACATGATACCCTGCTATCAGGATAGCTTACTCAAAAACATTTCAAATAAGACAAACATTAAACATATACCGATCCCTGGACGGACGCCATGATCGCCGCGCAGGAAAAAAAACCAAAGCTTACCGTTCGATCAAGTCAGCCCGTTTTCCGGTTTTTTAAGCCCTCGACACTCAAGCCATCGTTTGAGCTGAAGGTTGGTGTGTTCTTCGACAGTGCGGCCAGTAATCCGTGCGCCTGGGACATCGTCTTGGGAAAGTTTAACGGCTATAAAGTCGGTCATATCGCTGTTTCTGTTGCGCGTGTAAAAGCTGGTTGCTACGGGCGTTCTCTACCTGTATGTCCTACCTAAGCGGCAAAAGGGGCGTTGCTCTTGAGACGGTGACGTCACGTGCGCGGTACGCTATTCCTGCGGGAAACACCGCCTTCCGCATGTCGGCTTTGTTTTTTTCCGGCCAGCACCTTTCTTACTCTGAATCCGAGGCTTGGCTGACAACGAGGTTATTGGCGCATTATCGCCACCTACTGTTCTGATTCAAACCCCTACACCGCAGCAACAGACCTTCACAAAATAAAAGCATGTGAGCAACATGCGTTAACGCGTGTTGAAGAAAATATCGCCGTTAATAGTCTAATGAGTTAACGCAAAATTAACGCGTTAACTTGCCCAGCCCTAATATATATATATATATATATATATATACTGTATGTATAGGCTATATACACAGACACCGATATATATATTGGAAGAAAGAGAGAGAGATTTATGTGTGTATAATTTATGTGTATATTAGATTAATATGTAACTGCAAAATATGTAAATGCATGTACATTTTTCATCCAGTTTGACTTCAGTTTAAATAGTTTTGGTTCTGAATAAATATGTGTAATCTGTCTGAACGGTCACGAGCATTGTGAACATGTGATTAAAATGACATCTGAGCTGTCTCCTATTCATTTTGACAGCAGCTGTCTGATCTGTGGTCTAACCCAAGATGGCCGCCCTGTAGGCACGTCGGCCTAGCGGCCGGCAGCGTACAATGGGGCGTCTACGTATATGATGTCTATGGTCAACACCCTGTCACTCCTCTTCTCCAGTCACCATCCAATCAGTGTCAGTTTTCTTCCAGTCACTTCCCTGTTCCTGATAAGCTCCACCCATGTCAGTAATTAGTCTTCACTCCTGTTCACCTGCTCACTCCCCTATATAGTCCTGTCACAAACCTCTGCAATCTGCCAGATCAATTCGAGCCACTTGGTGAGTCTTATCCAGCGTTGTATTTCTGATAGCCCTGTTTATACCGACCCGATTGCCTTTTTGATTCTGAGCCAGCCTGATCCCTGAACCTGATTTTCTTGCTCTGTATGATTGCTTACCTGTTTTTCTGACCTGGATCTGCCTTGGGATTTTCTGAGTTTGCCTCATCCTTGTCTGTACCTTTGCCTGTTTTGGACTCCCTTTCGTGTACCGGATTTTGGATTGCCTTTGTAAACCATTGAACCTTGCCTGTCCCTGTTTGGTATTAAAATCTATTTTTTTGCTTAAAACCTCTCTCTTGTCTGGCTGAATACTGGGTCCATCTGTCTCTGGTTCCTGACATCAGCTGACCATCTCATTTTTAGCCTCCCTGCTCCACAAAAAAATAGTCTAATAAATTAAATACAACGCTGTGTCTGATGCATACAAGCACCCATATATAAACCACTGATTATAGAAGTCATTAACCAGCTCAGACAAATGAAAATGAAACCACTGGTGTAGTGTCCTAATGCATCTCAATAATACAGATAGAAAAATACTAAAAAAGAAAAGAAAAAGAAATTGAATTGGTCCTCTGGACGGGTTTATTTTTGTTGAAACGTTGTGACTCTTCTCCAAGAGACTTCATCAGCCTGAAGAGTTTTAGGTAAACTAAGCATTATAAGCAGCATAGATCAGGCAGTGCACGTGCGTCATGGCCACCTTGTGGTCGGACAAGCTGTGTACAGTGGTGAAGCAGACAGCTCTGTCCCTAATATTGCATTAGCAAATATAATAGTAACACTGCTGCTTCGGTGTCTGCCAGAGTGACTCTCGATATGGCCATGGTGACCATATGAAAGGAGTTTTTCATTCCCCTTCCTAAACCCCAAAAGAATGCCAAGAAATGGCATCTTTGGATAAGAGCATGTAAGTGGGAGGGTGTTACAGTTCAGCTGTAACTTTATGCAGTGTTTATTTGATCACAAGGGATTTGTTTTATATGATCCATTCATGTGGGTCTACCTAGCAACAAAAAATGTTTTCTTCTTCCCTCCTTCTGATGAGCCCACTTTTAAACAAACTTAAAATTCAATACATAAACTACTCACTCATACGTGGAAACTAACACTTCTCCAAACACCTAAGTAGTTCCCACTCAACCACAGATTACAGTTACATCTTGCATAAAAAAATAAAAATAAATGAACAGGCATGAAATATCTATTCACCCTAACCAAGTTTAAAGCTTTTAAAATTATTTCCCCATGAGCTTAGTTATTTTCCCCTACTTATAATTTTTTTTGCCAGTAACAAACCATATGATAATGAACCCAAACCCCAAGGTTTTATATACACACAAAATACGATTTTATTTATATAGCACCAATTCACAACACATGTCATCTCAAGACACTTTACAAAGTCAAATTTAATCAAATCACACAGATAGGTCAAAAATTTTCCTATCGAAGAAAACCCAGTAGATTGCACCGATTCTTGACACACAGTATTCACTCCTCATGAAAGAGCTTAGAGCCACAGTGGACAGTCATCTGCATTGTCCATGGCTTTTGCAGCAATCCCTCATACTGAGCATGCAAGAAGCAACAATGAAGAGGAAAACTCTCCTTTAACAGGAAGGAAAACCTCCAGCAGAACCAGGCTCAGTGTGAACGGTCATCTGCCTCGACTGACAGGGGTTTAGAGAAGACAGAGCAGAGACACAAATGAAGCAAACATTGATCCAGGAATCCTATGTCATATGGTAATAACCTCCACTGGATGATGTCACAGCTAACAGAATGCCAGACCAGGTCTACCTACTATGAAGAGAAAAAAATTAATTACGTTGAAATAAGCAATGCAAATTAGAGAACAGTAGAAGAACTCAGAGGGAGAAAAATAGACCCCGATATCCTCCAGCAGCATACTGTAACTACAGAGCTCGCTCAGGTTAACCTAATCCACTCTAACTATAAGCTTTGTCAAAAAGGATAAATTCATATTCATAGACTAACAGTATTTCAAAGTCTGTTTTGGGATACAGGGAGCCAGTATCTCAAAAGTAGACAGGGTGTCTGCCTCACGGACCAAAAATTGGGAGTTGGTTCCACAGGAGAGGAGCCTGAACTACAGTTTTTATAGGTTGCTTTGACGCAGCAGTCAACTCAAAACCCACATTTTTCAAAACAGTTAACGCAGAGGCCTAAACAGTGGCACCAATGGTCAAAATTGCAAATTTTGTTTGCAAAAGGCTCCAACTCTGCCAAAACATTTAAAATATGAACCAAAATCAGATTTTGCTTTCAAACAACACAACTTGCACACAAATGTTTGAGCCCTTCCAATCATTCGTTACACAAGGGGCAACAAAATACAAAATACCGCACTCAATGTGAATCAGTGCAGCATTGCTGGTTCATGGTAGCCAAAGACTGTAGGCAGCTTACATGGCAGTGTCATTTGTAATCAAATTTGCCTTTTTGCAAAAAATGGATCCAGAAGCAAATATGTTGTGATGCAAATTTTATTGATTCTTCATTCTTTTTTTTCCAGATAAACAAATGAAATATTCCAAAAAATGAAAGATTCCAACAGAAAATACTAGGGCTGTTTGTTTCTTCTAGTCCATTCTGTCCGGACGAATAGGCCACATGGCCTCATCTACATCACATTCAATATTTTCCCTTGCAATGCACCTAAGAAAAAATCTTCTTGCATGCCTGATCCATCCTTGACATGCCTCTGCATCTACATCTTGGGCAGCAGCAGTCATTGCATTGAGCTAGGGCATCTGCTCATAGGGACAGTGATCATATACCTTCCATCTCCATGCACTGAAGAATTCCTCTATAGGAATAGATACTGATATATCTGCATATACTATATAGCAACATTACCTGTTCTCCAGTCAAAAAACTCTTACAATGGATGCAACCGTGTTTCTATTGAGAAAAGTTTGGACTCTTTGTCCCGCCCCTCTAAGTGAAAGGCCATGATTTACCACATGATCAATCATAGTTGCCCAAATTTCATCTGTAACTTGAGTCCTTCCAGCTACACTGCCACCTTGTTCACGGACTCCTCTTCCTCATAATCTTCTTCCCCTGACCCCTCTACCTCTTACGCTGACTCTCATCTGCCTTAGACCATTCATGCTTGCAAAGAACAACACACAACATGGCACCTATTACGTAAAGCCTGCAAACTGACTGCAAATTGAAAAATTGTGTAAAGAAGTGTCAATCAGGTGCTTCAGTGATTTCATTCTGAGCAAGAAGTTTCTAAGAGCTTGGAACATATGGTTTCTGTTTTGCTACCACAGCTAAAGCAATGGAGTTTGGACTGCATGAATGACATCTGCATTAACTGTTTTGCAAAATGGCGGGAAAATGAGTCAAACCAATGAAAATGAGTTAACTCATTTGCAAGAAGTGTCTTTTGCTCTGCTGACATGGTGATGCTGAAAACTGAGAGGTTGCCAATTTCTTCAAACAGGTCAAAGCAACCAATAAAAACTGTAAAAGACCCGTCTCCCAGTCTACTTTTGTAATGATTTCAGCTGGTGAACCCAATATTCAACCCGACACAGATGGTGTCGGGCTGATTCAGTGATTCAAGGATTTATAGTCTAACAGAAGTATTTTAAAATTTATTCTCTGAGATACAGGGAGCCAGTGTAAGGACTTTGGAACTGGGCTGATGTGCCCTACTTTCTTAGTCTTAGTGAGGACACGGGCAGCAGCGTTCTGGATCAGCTGCAGCTGTCTGATCCAATTTTTAGGCAAACCTGTGAAAACACCGTTGCAGTAATCAATTTGACTAAAAATAAACGCATGGATTAATTTTTTTAGATCCTGCTGAGACATTAGTCCTTTAATCCTGGAAATGTTCTTCAGGTGATAGAAAGCCGACCCTGTAAATGTCTTTAGATGCTTTTGGAGGTTCAGATCTTAGTCCATCACTACTCCCAGATTTTCGGCCTGATCAGTGGTTTCAGGAGACGCTCCAAACTCAACTCTTACCATGAATGAACTAGTTGGCTTTTTAAAGGTGTCACACTAACTAGGTAAAACCACTAGGGGTGTGCAAACATTAGTTCCTTTAGAACCAATGTAAAATTCCTCCATTCATAATCCACCAATAATTATATAGAAATAAACCCATCAATTAAACAAAAATTCTAAATTAAACACAATTAAAATAAATAATTGTGAAATGTGCATGTTCCAGCATTTCAGGTAAGGTGCATGTCGCTACTTATCTAATAATGAACCGGGTCTTCGTTACAGTGGGTAACAGTACAGAAGCTGCAGAGGAGTGTTAAACTACTGCTCTGCTTCCTGGTTTGGACCCTGGATTGTCAGCATTTTGGAGAACTAATAAAATTGGCCAGATTCCAAGACAGAAGAGCTGCACCATCCAAAGTGGGAGGGATGCCGTCTCTCCGGATCAGACCAGGATTTCCCTGAAAGTTTGGCAGTTATCAATGTAGCCCACGTCGTTTTCAGGACACAACCTAGACAACCAGCAGTTGACTGATGACTTGTGGCTAAATATTTTACCACTGGCCAGATCAGGCAGGGGACCAGAGAAAATTACGGAGTCCAACATTGTTTCATCAAACCTAAACTCCGAAAGAACTCTAACTTTAATGACCTCCGATTGGCGTACCTGGGTGTCAGTACCACCAGTGTGAATAAAAATATTACTGTATATAAGCTTATCCTTAGCCAGCAGTTTCAGGTACAATTTGATGTTGTCTGCTCTGGCCGCTGGCAGGCATTTGACTATGGTCCCTGGCAGTGTTGTATAGTAACAAAGTAAAAATACTTCACTACTGTACTTAAGAATATTTTGGAATACTTTATACTTTTCTCAAGTATACATTTTTTTGATAACTTTTACTTTTACTTCACTATATTTCTGAACTTAATTGCATACTTTTACTCCAATACATTCCAATGTGGTTTAGTTACTCGTTACAAAAAGAGAGAGAGAGACTCACGCACGCAAGTGTTTTGACCCCACCTATTGATTAACTGCGACAAAGTCGGGATTTGCCTGGGCTTGTTCATCACCACCAACAGGATAAGAAGCTGGTTCAGTGGTAAAGCAGGTTAAATTAACCTTGTGGTTTAGGTAAAGCATCTAATAGCAGAGAGTCATAATTTTCTTAACTAAATGATAACCTGCAGGTGTATCTATTAGCAGGTTTACCACTTCCTGTAGGTTGGCTGGACCTGGTTTATCAATTAACCATGTTCTTAGTATACACCCCCTGGTCTAAATTTTGCCTGCACTTGGTTGTGTACAATTTTAAAGTGCATAGCACTGACCTTACTTGAAGAAGGAAAACTGAAAGCTTACAAAAATGTTGTATTTTATGTCTAAACTTGGTCTAAATTTTTCCTGCACTTGGCTGTTTATATTATTTCAAGTGAATTTGACTTTCAAAGTTTACCAAAATCTAAAAATGTCATTCAAACTGCATTTGCTTTGTTTTACTTCTTACTTATACTTTTTATTACATTACTTGAGTACATCTATTTTTACAGAAATTTTCATACTTAAGTACAAGACATTTCAGATACTTTAAGACTTTAACTCAAGTAACATTTCAGTCAGTGACTTGGACTTTTACCAAAGTCATATTTTGGAGAGGTACCTTTACTTTTACTTGACTCCGAGATTTCTGTACTTTATACAACACTGGTCCCTGGTGTCTCTAATGCCACATTTCTGACTATGGAACTGCCAATTACCAGAGTCGGTGGGTGTGTCACTGTGTGGGGAACATCTGTCAGAAATGCAAATGCGTTGGTGGTGACCTTGGGGCTGGAATCTAGAACTATGCTTCTCGAGTATTGTCACCCAGCCGGCCTGTTTACCCAGCTGCTCGGGTGCTGCTGTGAGACCGCTACGTGAAGTCAATCTCTGTGGCTTCACGCCAGCTAAGGGGTGGCTATCAGCTGTTTTTTCAACAGCATGAAGCCAGGCCTCCAATTATGTATATATATATATATATATATATATATATATATATATATTTTTTTTTTTTTTTTTTTTTTTTTTTTTTTTTATTATAATTTTTTTTAACCTAATGAAGCTTTTAGAGAGTGTGTATCTATTGGTCTGCAGGAGGTGATCAGATTTTTTTGGGTTAAAAAAACAGGCGAGCAGAAGCATTTATTCCACCCGAGGAGGCGGACTTTGCATTTACATCAATAACACCTGGTGTAAAAATGCTAGATTAGTCACAAGCTGTTGCTCTCCGGACATAGAGCTCCTGACTGTTAGCTGCAGACTGTTTTACCTGCCTAGACAGTTTACTGTTGTTATCATTGCAGCGGTTTATGTGCCCCCCCCCCCCCCCCCAGTGCTAATACAATACAGAGGCTATGAGTGTTCTCTATCGGACTATCTCTGAGCTGCAATCTGCACACACACAGGGTGCTTTCAATATTGCTGGGGATTTTAACCAGGCAAATATGAAAACTGCTGTCCCTCATTTCTACCAACATGTGGATTTTGCTACTCAGGGAGAGAACACTCTAGACTTAGTTTACACAAATATAAAACGCGCATTCAAGGTAGCCCCCCTCCCCCACCTCGGCTCTTCAGACCACCTTTCTGTGATGCTAAATCCTGCATACAGGCCCATGCTGATCAGAGCTAAACCTACAGTAAGGCAGGTGAGGGTGTGGACTGAGGGAGCAATGCAGAACTGTTTTGAGTATGCCACGACTGTGTCAGCCTATATCAATAAATGTATTGAGGACGTCAGCACCACTAAGACCATCATCACCCGAGCCAACCAACGACGCTGGATTACTGAAGAGGTCTGTCAGGCGCTAAAAGCACGGAACTCAGCCTTCAAGTCTGGTGACAAGGAGGCACCGAGGACAGCGAGAGCAAACCTGAACCGTGCCATCAGGTTAGTGAAGCGGAACCAAAGTCAGAAAATCCAGGAGCTTTTCCATGATGCCAGCAACACCAGGAACATGTGGAAAGGCATACGGGCGATCACTGAATACAACACGGTGAAGTTGATGCTGACTTCCTCAATGGACTAAATAACTTCTTTGGGAGGTTTAAGGCACTAAACAGCACTCCAGCAGTGAAGGCTGTTCCCCATCAGGAAGAGGAGGTCCACTGGGTGGGGCCGGGGTGGGTCTGGGGGCCTGGGGTGCCTGGGGCGCGCCGGTGCCTGGGGCGGGGGCCCCGGCGGGGCCTCGGGGGTTCCGGTTCCGGGGGTGTGCCGCTTTTGGCCCCTGCACGGGGCCTCTGGTGCGCTGGAGGGCCTCGGGGCCTCTTGAGCTAGTAGGGGGGCATGGACATTAACATCTCAGGACAGATGCTCTACCCCTTCATTGGATCGGCACTCTGCTAGTAGGGGGAGGAGAAGGAGGGGGAGTAGGGACTTACCCAGCCTGGATGTCTACTGTCGAATGTATGGTGAGTTGTTTGAATGTTAGTGTTGTGGAGGGATTAAATCTACGGGGGGGGGGGGGAAATGGACATTATGGTGGGCTTGTGTCCCGGTCCTGGTCTGTGTCGTCTCCTGGTGCAGGTTTCGCTTGGGGGGGGGGGGGGGGGGGGGGGGTTGGGATGGCTCGTGCGGGCTGGCTGGCCAGGGTCCACCCCTCTTATTTATTTATTTTGGGGGTTTTTTTTGGGGGGGGGGGGTAAAGACATCTTGGGGGTGGGCTTATGTTGTGTGAGCCTCGCCTCTGAGGGCTCCCTTCTCCTCCTCTCGCACTTAGACAATGAGGGTTCTGGGCAGTTGCTTGGAGGGGGTGCGCTGGCACCAGCTTCCTTCCGGAGGGGGGGTGGGCTGTGCCGTACACCCTCTTCGGTGCTCCCAGTTTTAAACACACTTGAGAACAACATGCAACAACATCTGAGCGGGCGTAGGGAGGATCAGGATCTTTTGTACACCCCCGTTCTCCGATGGCAGCAAGGAGGTATTGGCGGGGGACTGCTGTGGGTAGTCAGCGGCTTGCCAGGTCTGGGACTGACGCCTCCGCTCCCCCCAGGAGGGGTGGGGGGCAGGGGTGGCTAGGGTAAGGTGGGGAAGGGAGGGGGTTTATTAGGTATTTAAGGGGTGAGGGGGGTTCTGGTCAGGGGGGCGTCTGGGGCGGGGGTCGGGCACAAGCAATCGTATAGTTGAATTGGGGTGACCCCCCCTCTTGTTAGTGTTGTATGCGAGTGTTATGTGGGAATGTGTGTACAGCGTCCTTTTTTTTTTAAATCTATGTGTGGTAAGTGGGGCACTAGGGAGGGTTGGTGTGAATGAGTTTTCCTCTTTTTTTTTCTTCCAGGCATGGGTACGGTCCGCTCCCTCTCCCAAGAACATCTCAAGTCTCCGCTAGGTGCGGAGCCCATCCCCCCACGTCCTGCCCTCCTCCGCTGCGCTGGCAGGCGCCTTGGCCCTCTGCCGCATTGGTGGGCCTCGAGTTTGGGGCGGGTTCCCGGGTGTGCGCCTGTCCATTCCCGGCGGCTGCCTTGCGGGGCCTGGCAGCTGGAGCCCCTGCAGCGGGGGCCGGGCGCCCCTGGGGCTTCTGGCCCTCAGGGCCCATGGCTGGGACCACTTCAGCGGGGCTGGGTGCCGCCGGAGCCCACGGGCTCGTCCCCGCGGCTCTTGGGGGCGTCGGCATTGCGGATTTCCTCGGGGTCGTCTCTCCTCTTTCCTTGAGGGGGGGTTGCACATATCCTGTGTCGGCCCCTCCTGGGCGCCCTGCATTGGGGGCCCCTTTGGGAGTCCGGGGTTATGGGTCCCCTGACTCCTGCCTCTGTGCTCGGGGAAGGCGGGCCTTTGGTTCTCCACAACCACTATCGAGCTATTTCCTTCTGGATAATTTTCACCTAAACTAGTGCACTCTCACAAACTCCCACAGGTGCAGGGCTCCGGGTATTAAGTGCTCACTTATATACAGAAAGCCTGTAATTTATTTATTTATTTATGTTATTTCACTTTCTTTTTTTTAGGTTTCACTTTACACATGTCAGCTTAAATAATAGTACATATGATTTAGCAATGGCATCTAGGTGTTATTCGATTGTATCTGTTGCGTTATGTCTGTTGGTTGTGCTGTTCTTTTTGCATCTCTCTTTCCCAGTGATGGAGCAGACGGAGAACGTTTTATCACTCTCTCCCTTTTATCTCTTCTTTCTTTCACCTCTTCTCTTTCTTTTTTCTCTCTTCTTGTTCTTCATTTACTCTCCCATTGTAGTGTCCATATAATTTGAAATTCTCCCTGCAGGAATCACAATAAAACTATTTACATGCATAAATCAAGTGGAGCAGTATGGCGAAAGCTGTTCGCTCAACTTGTGAAAGCAAAATCTGTCGAGCTCTATCTGGCATTGAGACATCAATTCCAATTGCCACATTGTTAGACAGGACACTGGGGGGGAAAAAAAGAAAAAAAAAGCTCCTGCCATCTCCTACATTCCCGCTCCTGTTCAGTTCTGCCTCATCATTTACCATCCCTTCATCCTCTCAATAAAGACTATTAATTTTAGTCCCGTGTGTTGTGGTTTTGGGTTCATCCAAGACAAATCGTGACAAAACCTCCAGAGGAAAAACAAAAAAACAATTTACATTCAACTTCAACAAATCAAAACAACACTCCAAATCCTAAACAAAACCCAAAACATCTCCCCTCCATCTCAATCAAAATGGATTTTCCCTCATGAGGCTGATTGACGGGGGCTGCACAGTGGTGCAGTGGGTAGCAACACCCGCGACCCCATGAGGGATTAAGCGGGTCACAAAATGGATGGATGGATGGATGGATGGATGGATGGATGGATGGATGGATGGATGGATGGAGGCTGATTGACAACACCAGGTCCTTATTAGCACTGCTCATGGGTGCGCTTCCATGGCAATACCTGACCAGGTGACCTCAAAGAAAAAAAGAGTGGTGAGAACAACAAAACATGTTCATAAAGTTACATCAAATACAGATAAACTTAAACCTTTCCCCAAATACTCAATTACTTTAAAAACAGTAAATGCCTGTTTACAACAGGCATTTACTGGTGAGGGGGTAAATCCCTCACAGTGACCATGACCATGAAGTTAAAAAACATGGGTACACTTTTTTTTTCACTTTGTGACCCTTATATTCTGCATAGTAATGGCAATAAAATCCAGAGCAAATAGATGGATATAGCAAAATTAAGGACAGAGTTGTCTTTAAGACATTAAAACAGCCTTTGAAACCATGGGAGAGTTCAACAAAGCCTGTGTTCAATTTGTATGAGACCCTGAACCCAGTAAACCAGAAATGCTTCTCTTTTTTTACGAGCCATGGCTTTTTTTTCAACTTCCATAAAGGATAGATTTGTGGAGTAAAGGACTAATAGTTTTCCCGTCAACAGATTCTCCCACCAGACCTGTGAATCTCTGCAGCTCCCCCAAAGTTTCCTTGAGCCTCTTAGATGATTGTCCAAATAAGTCACTCTTTGCCTGGCCTGTAGGTAACCAAAGATTGAAATACTGTTTTGAAAACTTTACGGCTTTCTCCCAGACTTGTCTCCGTGTACCTTGGTCTTCTCGAAACCTCTGAAGGTTTCACAGTACAGATAGAGTTATAATAAGATTGTTACTAATTAGAAAACCTCTCAAGGAAATTGGTTGAACTGGAATTTATGTAAGAGAAACAGATTAAAGGGGAATAAAAACATCTGAACACTACACTTTTTAACTTGTTTTCCTTTAATGTCAGTTCTGTACTACTTTGGGTTGGTCATCAATTATAAATCCCTATAAAATTTATTTAAGTTTTCAGTTGTGATGTGGTGGATGTTCAGACTGACTAGTGCACAAAAATAAAGCAAGAAAACTCAAGAGTCCCCATCCCAGACTCTAAAGGCCTATGTAAATGTTAGAGTAGAACAGATATGACATGTTGTCATTTTTCTTTTTCCCTTCTATAAATTTTCAAGAATTGCTTCATATCATCTAGACAACTATGTGGAAACCAAGCTTTATGCAATTTAAATCATGTAAACTATTTCTTTTTTTACTTGTATTGACTTTGATGTGCAGTGACCAGGTTGGCCAAATTTCCTATGCTAATAAAACCTACTATCTTTGCAATCTGCTAAATTTTTGATATAGCAGGCACAAATGCCACACTGTTTCTGGAGAATCTGTACAGATGAACAGAACACATCAAATGTAAAATATTTGCCTATTTCTTTGATCTGTAGAATAAAGTAATTGATGCTGAATTATATGGGATGAACCGTGTTCAGTATATGCAATATGTGTGAGGCTTTGCCAGTAAGAATGTGGATGACTCATTACAGTGTCCCCTCCTCATTGCCCATTCAACTCTTGCTCCGGTTAGACGCCCTCAGTCCTGCTCTGGCACCTCTTCTTCTGCCCGTTCAAGGTGATAAGCCCCAATTATGAGTGCCCTCAGCCAGAGTTCACACAATACACACATGCAGACCTACATGCTGATAAGTAAGCATATACAAAAACACAAGCAGCGAGAGGTCTGATGGTCAGGTGACCCAGACAGCATTCCCTCGTGTGATTAGGCTTTATGAGCCATCCCTTTGGTCCAACTTGTCGCCAGTAGCTCTGTGTGGCCTTCACACCCCGCCGGCTTGGCTATACAACACCATCTGTGTCCGTGTAAGGGGCAGGGTGTGTGTTAGTATGTTTCCACATATCCAGACATTGCATGTGTCAAATTTCTCATCCACATACATTGATATGTTCTGTGTTTATATGTGTGTGTACGTGGTCTAAAGCCTAAAAAGATGTGAGGATTAGTGAAAGGACCTAACCAAAGCTTGACAGGCCTTTGTCCCTGGAGCCCAGAGGTTTTATGGCTGTGTGTGTGAGTGTGTGTGTGTGTGTGTGTGTGTGTGTGTGTACGTGTGTGTGTGTGTGTGTTTGTACGTGTGTGTACGTGTGTGTGTGTGTGTGTTTGTTTGTTTGTTTGCACTGGTACAAACGTATCTGTCAACATATTCCAGAAAGGTTATTTGTAATATTTGTTCCTGCTTTTCCTTAGTCACAGTGTGGAGGTGAGTTGGTGGAAGGTATGAAGAGGCAAGGAATTTAAAGGCAGACTTGTTTACTTTTGTTCAAGCATGTTCAGGACCTTCCAAAGATATTCATACCCCTTACATTCTTTCTCATTTAGTCAACACAGTAATCTGTTTAGTAGGGATTTTATGTGACCAACCAACGCAAAGTTTGAAGAGAGGGAAATCATTTATAGTTTAAATTTTTTTAATAATCAGAATTCCAAAATGTGTATCAGGAGTTTGTTTATGTTTCAAGATCATTCAAAGTGCGGTACAAGAAAAGAAAATAATAAAAAAAATAATAAATTGCAGAGGAAATCACATGGCAGTGGGATAGTAGCAGTAGGTCAAGATATAAGACAAGTTGGACTACAAACTAAAACATTAACATTCAAAGGCAATTCTACACAAATACGTTTTTAACTTTGATTTAAAGGAACTCGGTTTGTGCACTTTTACAGTCTTCTGGGAGTTTGTTCCCAATAAGTGGAGCATAAGAACTAAATGCTGCTTCTCCAGGTTTGGTTCTGGTTCTGGGTATGTAGAGTAGGCTGGAGCCAGAAGACCTGAATGGTCTGGAGGGTTGATACACTGATAACAAGTCTGTGATGTATTTAGGTGCTAAGCCATTCAGTGTTTTATAGACTAACAGAACTATTTAAAGTCTATTCTTTGAGATACAGGGAGCCAGTGTAAGGACTATAGAACTGGGGTGATGTGCTCTACTTGCTTAGTCATAGTGAGGACACAGGCAGCAGCGTTCTGGATCAGCTGGATCAGCTGCTGTCTGATTGAATTTTTGGCAGACCTGTGAAAACACCGTTGCAGTAATTGATTTGACTAAAAATAAATGCATGGATTTGTTTTTCGAGATCCTTCTGAGACATTAGTCCTTTAATCCTGGAAGTGTTCTTCAGGTGATAGAAGGCCAACCTTGTAATTGTCTTTAGATGCTTTTGGAGGTTCAGGTCCGAGTCCATCACAACACCCAGATTTCGGGCCTGATCAGTGGTTTCTAGCTGAAGTAACTAAAGCTGTGTGATAACTTTTTATCGCTCCTCTATTGGTCCAAAATTATTACTTCAGTTTTGTTTTTATTCAATTGAAGAAAATGATAGCACATCCGTGCATTGATTTCTTCTAAGCATTTACTCAGTGCTTGAATGGATTCATATTATGAACCCATTCAAGCACTGTTGTTGTTTTTTTATGATCTGAGCTAGAGGGAGCATGTAGATATCGAATAGGAGGGGTCCCTAAATGAATCTTTGGGGAACCCCGCATGCTGGTGAAGATTCTCAGTCATCCAGGTCATGTGGTCATTCCAAAAAAAGTAAAAAAAAAAAAAAAGTAGTAAAAAACAAAGCAACTGGACTTGTTTTCCGTAGTTGAAGACATTTCACTTCCTCTCCAGGAAGCTTTCTCAATTCAAAAAGTCTGGAGTAATGTGCAGTACCAAGCTTTATACTACTGCCTAACAAAGGCCTTGTAATGGCTTAGACAACATGCAAATTCAACCGAAACAGGTCCACCCCTTAGTAATGGGCGGATGTTAAAGCCATTAAGCCAGCAGATTGAACCGAAACTGGTCCACTCCTCTGTAACGAGGAGTTGTTAGGGTTGTTATTGGCCTGGCTCAAAGGAACGATGTTTTGATCACCCATATGATGGTGAGAACTGAGGTGATGATTGGCCGGAATTAATTCTATTATTAGTTCTAATATATTCTATATTTACAATACAGCTATAGAATTAATTCCGGCCAATCATCACCTCAGCATTCTGATCCCGTCATTTAATATTTTTTTATTAATATCATACACAGCAATACAGTAACAGTGATCTAGTCACTTCAATTCTATTCAACTGCAACGGCGGTTATTTCATCAGGCAGAGCACGCACAGCAGCTAGTGATGGGCAAACACAGAGCATCATGTAGCAAGCACCTGACCGAGCCAAGTCTGCTATTTTGAAGCATTTCAAACTTGATAGTCTGACTGCAACATGCAATATGTTGCGGCGTCATTCATCCGATATCCGATCCAGCAAACTAGTCAATCTCGGAGCCAATATCTGATCCAGGTTTCGGATCAGTGCATGTCTAGTTTGATGAATGCTCAATTTCAGATTTTTTCCTTGAATTTAGCATGCAAGACGTATTTTATGTTGTCACTTAATTTTCTACGCCAGAAAGTCTTCGGTGAATAGTACAAAGCCAATTTATTGGCATCACAAACAGGTGGCTACACCTAAAGCAAGTCTATAAGGAACTAATGCGAAAATCGACAATGCAACATTTGTCCAAAAAATGATTAGTTGCTTTAGTTTCTCTTCAAAGATACAAATTCACTCTTCTTCTACTATACTTCACTTTACCCGCAACCACTGAAAACATCTGAATATGTATGTAGAGTAGAGTCAAAAAGTGTTTATCCTGATCCTGTTTTCTTACTTCTTCCCATGCTTGTCACACTTAAGTGTTTCAGAACATCAAACTAATTTAAATATGTGATAAATTGCAGCCTTTCCCAGCGCTGCGGAGGAATGTTGGTCCATTCATCTTTGCACAATTGTTGTAATTCAGCCACATTGGAGGGTTTTTGGGCATGAATTGCCTTTTTAAGGTCATGCCTTAAAAAGTCTTGATTCTTCTGTTCTTTCACATTTTAGGCCTATCTCAAAGCTTCATTTTCTATCAAAGATTTTAGAAAGGATAGTTTTTATTCAGCTGCAGTCTTTTTTTTAAATATGCACAGCTTCCTTGAAAACTTTCAGTCAGGTATTAAAACCCTTCATAGCACTGAAACTGCACTTTTAAACATCTTTAATAATATTTTACTAGCTACAGATACAGGAGACTCAGTTTGTCTCCTCCTTTTAGATCTGACAGTCGCCTTTGATACGCCTTTGACCACAGCATTTTGCTTTCCAGATGATCTATGTGGTATCTGCACTGGACTGGTTCAGGTCTTATTTGTCAGATAGGAGTTTCTCTGTAAGTATCAGAGAATCTGTTTCCCCCTCAGCTCCCCTTACATATGGAGTTCCTCAAGGATCCAATCTTGGATCTATTTTATTTTCCATCTACATGCTCCTTTTAGGTTCCATTTTTAGAAATATTTATATTTCATTTCATTCATATGCAGAATATACTCAGATTTATTTTCTGTTGAAGCATAACCATCCTTTCTCACATTAACCACTGTTTGACTGCCTTAATGAGGTAAAAGCTTGGATGGCTTAAAATTTTCTGAACTTCAATAAAAATAAAGTCTTGATTTTTGGTCTCAGTGGAAATCGCAGCATTTCCCCTCCTGATCTTTGTAGCCTCAAGCAGTTTGTAAAATCTCATGAGAAAAACCTTGGAGTGATTCTTGATTCTAGTTTTAATCTTGAGGAACAGATTAGTTCAGAACGCTGGAGAACTTGAGCACGCTGGAGAACGCTGGAGAACTTGAGAACACTGGAGAACACAGGAACTTGTGAACGCTGGAGAACTTGAGAACGCTGGAGAATGCTGGAGAACTTGAGAACGCTGGAGAACTTTGAGAACGCTGGAGAACATAGGAACTTGAGAACGCTGGAGAACACAGGAACTTGAGAACACTGGAGAACACAGGAACTTGAGAACACTGGAGAACACAGGAACTTGAGAACGCTGGGCAGCGACGGCTCGGGTGCGCTGGGCAGCAAGGTAGAGGCTGCTGCTGGAGCTCTCGGCGTCCGGGGAGGCAGCTCAACCCAGCCAGCTCCTGCACAAAAGCTCTGTGTGTGTTCGGGTTCATCTTTGGCCAGCTCGTTTTGAAAGTTTTATTGAAGGATGATGGATTGTGGAAGATGAGAACCAGAGTTTTTTACCGGGATGGAGCAGAAGGAAGGTAAAGGCAGGAGCAGGCGGACTGGAGGAAGCTGGATGACCGTGGGAGAGCCTGGGGCGGAAGCCAAGACAGGCAGGAGAATCTCGGAGTGGGATCCAAGCAAGGCCCTTGGGGTGGAACCCAAGGCCTACAGGAGAGCGTCCGGGTGGGGCCGAGCAGGGCTTGGAACGGGATCCAAGCAGGTCCAAGGAGCTTCGAGGGAAGGCATGGGAAGGGAGTCGTCAGTGTGGGAAGACGAGGGTTGGGTGAAGACGAACCGGCCGGGAAGAGGAGACTAAATAGAGCTTTTATAGTGGAGCTTGCAGTTTGAGAGAGTCCAGGATGATTAGAGGCTGGCAGGTGTAGGTGATTAAGTGGAATCAGGGCTACACAGGTGGAGGAAGGAGACAGGAAATGTTTAGGGTGCAGCAGGCAAAACTGCACCCTGACAGCTTCTTAACATGAACAAAGAAGTGGGAACATATTTCACCAGTGCTTGCTTCTCTTCACTGGCTCCTTGTTTATTTTAGAATGGATTTTGAAGTTTTATTGTTGACCTATAAGGCCCTAAATTGATTGGTACATGCGTATTTGTCTGATCTCCTGCAGCCTTATGTGCCCTCTAGATCCCTTGGATCTAATGCTTATTTGTCTTTCGTTGTCCCAAGATCCAGTCTGGTCCACAGAGGTGATCAGGCATTTCTGTTTTAGCTCCTAAACTGTGGAACCAGCTGCCCCTTCATATTAGACAGGCCTCAACTCTTATAACATATTTATACTCACAGTCTTTTAACACAGTGTGAGAATTTTTCTCTATTGTTTTCCTTTATTTGCACAGTGTTTGTATTGACCAATGGCAGTTGTTCTTAAATGTGTCATATAAATACATTTGATTTGATTTTATTTGATGCCATAGCATCTTAATATGATTTAGGTCAGGACTTTGACTGGACCACTCCAAAGTTATTGTCCTGCTGCAGAACCCAAGTTGGTTTCGGGTTGAGGTCACCAACAGAAGGCCTGACCTTCTCCTTCAGGATCTTTTGGTAGACAGCAGAATTCCTGTCTCCATTCATCACAGTAAGTCTTCCAGGAAAAAGCCCCAGATCATCACAATACCACCACCATGTTTTACTGTTGCTATGTTTATTTTTTTTCTGAAATGCAGTGTTACTTTTACACCCGATGTAACAGGACACACCCCTCTTGAAAGTTTAACTTTGATGTTTTGACTCAAAACAGGTGTGGCTGTAATCAGACAGTTTTGTTTAAATAAAGGGGACAATCACTTTTCCACACAGTGCCATGTAGGTTTGAATGTATTTAAGGAATGCACTTAATTTGAATTATTTATTTTCATATAGACAGAGCTGACAGGAATGGTATGAAGAAAGCAATCCCTTCCAGAACTCTGTTGTTCTCTGATGACTATTCTGAAAATGTAATCTTGAAGTTGGTGGGATTTCAGAACAAAATTTCTTTAAGTACTAATCCTGCAACGTTTAGATGTGTCACTTGCCCTGCACACCTGAATAATGGCTAAACTGTTTCACTAGCATGCCCTTGGGCTCCATAGAGCTCTGCTAATGAGTTCATGTTGAAGTCAGGTGTTTTGAAGCAGAGACTCATCTAAACGTTGCAGGACACAGGCACCTTAGGACTGTAGTTTGAGACCACTAGTTTAGATGGGCGACCATGTTTTCGTAGTTGTACCACACTCCTTATATTTTCAGATGGCAGATTTAACCGTTGTCTGAGAGATGTTCGAAGTTTGGGAAATTGTCATAAACCTTGTTTTTAGTTAAAACTCAAATTTTCCATATTTTCTGACTTGTCTGTTGTGTTTTTCTGGTCTTTATGATCGTGTTTTTTCACTAACCTCCTTAAACAAACGTGTAAGGCCTTCACAGAACTGCTGGAGCCATACTGAGATTAAATTACACACTGCTAGATTCTACTTTCCAATTAAATGTGCTCAAAAGGCAGTTGGCTGCACTGGATTATATTTAGGGGTATCAGAGTAAACTGGTTGAATATATCAGTCACAGTTATGTGCTACTTTGTGTTTGTCATATAAAATCTTAAACGTCTTAAAAGACATTCCTTCTGCAAGGTACTGTATTAGATGGGAAAAACAGAAGCTTGGATAGAGAAATCAACGTCAATGCAATGTGAAGCCTGGTCAGCTGGAGCAGTGATCTTTCCTCATTGTTTTCTCACTATTATTATATTCCAGGCCTGGGAAACTTCAACAGGAATTTACTGCTGATGGCAAATGGCTGGCTTCCCATGTTGAAGAATGGATAAGGCTGCTAAATGTGGTCCAGAATTATTGGTCTTTCATACATGTAATCATTGTAATTGAAAGTTCAGTGAACTTTAATTTTGTAAGAAAAAGTGTTTAGCAACATTTTTAGATCCCTTGAGCGCATGATGATTCACCTATGATTCATAAAACCAGATCACTGAAGAGTTCAACAGTCTCAAAGTCCTTTTTAGTGCTGCTGGCTTTGTTATGAATTGTGAAATACACAATAAGCGTCATTACAGTTGATCATCAACTGCAGGCACAAACAACATAAACCTGAATGTTTTTGAATGCTCATTAAAATGCCACTCCCTGAGTTGACGAGCTTTAGGACATTAACAGAACATGGTCGCAATGGAGGAAGTACAGGTGGGGAGAAATTGGATTGTTAGAAAACACGTAATGATAAACCGATGCTCCAGTAAAAGCTACTCTGAAACATAAACCGTCATTGCTAACAGAAAAGCCTCCCACGCATACACAAACACAGTATTCTTGCTTTCTTCCCGCTAGTGAGCAAATAGTTTGCTGGTGAGTGATATTGAGGAATAAACACATGCATAGTTGTGGCTTCTGTCACTAAAAACAGAGGAAGTCACAGTCAGTAAATGTGAGGAAAATGAAAGCCAACTGCTACTGGAGCCAGCAGCAATGTAAATGCCTTGAGGGCTCATTAGCTCTCTTTCTGTCCCACTGGAATAACGATAGGCAGTGCAGAAGAGAACTTGTTACGCTGGTCTTGCTTTGTGAGCCTTTTTTTGCGGGTGTGCATGGCTTTTCTTTGGGTTCTCTGGTTTCCTCTTGTGTCGCTAGATGTAAGTGTATTAGTACATGCGCACACAATCCTCCAGTTGCCTGAAACAGACACTTATTTAATCAATATTCTTCTTGGAGTTGACTGACCCCTATCATCAGTGTTGTGATGGCAAACAAAGACCTCCATTTTTGGTTAGTCATTAAACTATTACAATATTGGTCTAGTTTGTTTTTATTTGCATATAGAAAAAAAATCATTCAATCTTAAAAAAAAATAAAAATAAACAATAAACAAAGTGCACTTGTGTAATAAGAAAAACAAAAACCTTAAGCATTACATATTAGTTCTCATCACAGCTAAATTCAATTGTGAGTAATAGAAAGTAATAGATAAAACACCCACAATAAACACACAAAATATCACACTTACAAAACACACTTAGTAGGTAGCACTGTTGCCATGCAGCAAGAAGGTCCTGGACCCAACTTCCTGGGTTCAAGTCCTACCCTTGCCCTGGGTCTTTCTGCATGGAGTTTGCATGTTCTCCCTGTGCATGAGTGGGTTCTCTCCAGGTACTCTGGCTTCCTCCCACAGTCCAAAAACATAACTGTTAGGTTAATTGGCCTCTCTAAATTCTCCTTAGGTGTGAGTGTGTGTGTGAATGGTTGTTTGTCTTGTTTGTCTTTGTGTTGCCCTGCGATAGACTGGCGACCTGTCCAGGGTGTACCCCGCTTCTCGCCCACTGACAGCTGGAGATAGGCACTAGCACCCCTTGTGATCCCAATATAGAGATAGACGTGTTAGAAAATGGATGGATGGATATGTTCCAACACAGAGTCAGCATGGGCCTTCTATATGGAATAAAAATTGTCCATCCTTAATATGAAACCGTGAAAGGTGCTATTGGTTGACCTAACTTGTATCATGATAGCAAACATTGCTTTTTGTCTAGGAAAAGACTTAAGAGGTAAAACCGTTCAAAAACTGTGATTCACTAAATTAATACCTAACACAGTTTCATATTTCTTCATTGCATAATTGGCAGGATCTTAGAATGCCTAAAAAGGAGGTATTGGATAAAATCTCAAACTAAATGTCAGAAATATATAGAACTATAGAAAGGACCTGTGAATGTAAGAAGGGTAGTGTCATGATTTAGGTTTTTGTTTGTTTATTTTGGACTTTTCTGGGCTTTTCTTGGATCAGCCTTCACCGCTCAGCCGCTATCCCATCAGCTCAGTCTCCTTTCAGCCGACACCTTGCGGTTAATCAGATCCACCTGCTGCACTAATTAGTCAACTCTGTTCACCTGTCTACATATAACTGCCGCACCCAACTCATCCCTGCGAGAACGTCTCATCTCATCTGATCTCTGCATGTCCTTTTTGGTGTGCACTGCCTCTACCAGTTCCTGTGTGCTCTGCCAACTGGACTCCTCTGTAGAAAGTTGCCTGTGTCTGCATACTGCAAAAGTCTGCCTGTTTTCCTGTGAGTTCCAGCCACTCGCTCTGCTCGTTCTGGTGGTTCCTCAGTCCGCATCACCTGTTCTGATCGGCTCCTGCCTTCTTTACTGGTCTGGCCTGTCGCTACCTGCATCTTCTGTTCCCCTGCTCATCCCTGCATGCCAGCACCATCAGACATTATTCATCTCTCTAGTCTGATTCTGCTTCCTTGTCTCAGCTGCCACTACTCATACTTTTCAATAAACCTTTTAAAATGTAACTCTGTGTTTTGGCTGAATATTGGGTTCACCAGCGTCGTTCATTACAGGTAGTTTGCTCCGTATTCAATATTCTAAGTTATAAGCATATAAGATATGGATCAATCAAACTATAGTGAGGAACATCTGAGAATTTTTGAAAAACTACAATTCTTACAATAGTCCCATTAGATTTTAATATTTTACTGTTATGTCACTTATGTTTTTGTCTATTAAGCATCAAAGAAACAATGGTGTCAAGGTGAATATTTGACAGTATAAAATTGTTTTGTTAGCATAAATAACCCTGTGGAGAAAAAACAGGGAATTTATTATGTGACATTTTTGTTTAAAAAAGAAACTTCAAAAAAGAAAGATTAAAAAGTTACAAAATTCATACCAATGCAGAGAGCATTCAGAGAATGTTTTCTAAAGGTTACATCATTAAAGTTTTAAATAACATTCAAACAATCTTTATGGAATAGTTCCGGAGGATTTGTGGAAAGGTTTGTTACCTTTAAAGAATGATCCCTGAATGTTTTCTAAGGTTAACATAAGGTGCAAAGTTTAAAGGCTATTCAGGAGAACATTCTCTGGTTGGCCTGCTGTAAACTCTGATTTTTACAGAACCTTTAGGGAATGTTGCCTGAATGTTCTGGTATGGCTAGTGTTTGTTGAATTCTCTGGTCCAAAACAGACAGAACTTTGGCAAACACAGATTACTTCCATAATATATTAAATAAAGGAGGCAGCAACTAACTGCTTAGTAAGACAATCGACTTAGCATTATTCCAGGCAGATGAAAGGTTCTTCAATAATCAAAAATAATATATTAATTCCAAGATTTAGACTTAGTAACTTAAAGGTGAAGCTCTTCAGATTACCTGAACAGAAACACTGAGAGTATTTGTGTCAATTATGTTTCAAACCAGCCTGGGAGTCACCATGTTTTTACTGGGATTGTAACTGCAAAGTATTCAGACATAGTCAAAACCCTTGTCCAGTGGCTTTATCGCCTGAACAAGAGGTACACTCTGCGGCCACTGATTTTTCCAGCTTTCATGCCAGCTTAAATGTGTGTGAACATAGTATTGAAGAGTGTGGTTACTGTTGGCCTTTCACTGAAAGCCAAAGCTCTTCCAAAGCCACAGACAAAGCCACAGCAGGTGGATGGGTAACAGGGGAGAAGATAGAAAGGGAGAGGGGAGGAGGGTGATTCTGAGGACTCTCTTCAATACGCTCCATGACTCTGAAGAAAAGGATGATTAATCAGAGCTTAATATGGTGGAGGATCTACAAACGTAGGCTTTACTGATAGAACAGAGATACTTTTAGTTATTTCTGAGCTACTTTACTCAGTGGTTGTAGGGGATTGAAGGATGAGTTGAGAGACCCATAATAGGGACTATAGAATAAGTAAGAGTATGTGGCATTGTGGTAACACATAATGACAATAAAGAGTCTTGATTCTAGATAAGATGAAGACTTTTCTCAAGCTACACAAAGGACAGATCATTTCAATGGAGCAAAGCTGCCATAAAGAAATCTGACAAACGTGGATATGAAAGCGCTTTTTCTGACAGTAGAGCCAACAAAAAAGCAGTTGTATTCATCCCCTTTACTTGCATAACCGTGCAACTCTTAAAAATACTTTTCAGTTATCATATTATTAAATAATAATGTACGTAATTTAATCCCAGTATGAATTGAGCTTTTCTGTGAAGACCTGAAAGATTTGATAGAGAATATTAGTGAACAAACAGAATCATAAAGACCAAGTAACACAGCAGACAGGTGCGGAGATCTTTAAGGATGTATTCACACCATAGATTTGATCTAAAGCGGGCTTTATTTTTTTCCATTTTTTTATACTTATTTATTTCGGTCCGGTTTGCTTTAACGTTGTACTTTCTGCAAGTAAACTATAACCATTAAACAAAGCCACTCATGTGATGATCGTTGCTTTCATTGGACAGAAATCACTAGGGTGGGACGTAGCACAGACTTGGAAATGGAGGGAAACTGCCATGGACATACAGCATGTAAAACCTCTGTTTTGAATAATTGTGCAGCTCATTCAAACAGGTTTGGAGACATTTTATTTCTAATTTTGGAACGGCATCGGAAAACGAGTCCTGCATGCTGAAGGAGTCCCACAGCATGATGGCTGTAGCAACAGATGTCAGCAGGTAGGGTTTGAGTGCTACGTTACTACTGTGGTGGCTAGTCAAGTCCAAAGGGACGTATGTTTCCTGCAGTTGTTTTCGATCAAGGCCGTTTTGTATTCAAACCAGAAGCGAACCCCACCAGAGTCCATTTGGAAGCGGGCCGAGATCACCTTAGGAAGTGAGTCTTGATCTGATTGCGTGGTCCAGACCAGGGTTTGCTTGAATGCATTCACACACGCACAAAAGGTCTGGACCAAGAGTGAAGCAAACTCTGATTGAAAGCCAAATGTGGCAAATCTGAATACAACCTAAAGCAAAGTTAGTTTATAAAAAAATACTACCCTTTGAACATCTTATGAGGCACTACACAATCCATCATCTGAAAATTTAAAGAGTACAGCCCAACTGCAAGCTAACCAAGACATGTGAGTCAATTTAAACTGGAAACCAGGGTTAGCAAAGCATTACCTAAAGAGGAGGCCAAAAGGCCAATGGTCACTCGATGGGAGCTGCAGAGATATACGGCTTAGATGGGAAAATCTAACTGCAAAAACATGACGGCATTTCTTTTCACTCTACAAATCTAGCCTTTATGGAACAGTGTTTGCCAAAGATCATGTACGTGACTGGGTATGTTGATGAAGGTGCTCTGATTCCAAAAAAAGTAAAAAACAAAGCAACTGGACTTTTTTTTTACTTTTTTACTTTGTTTTTACTTTTTTTTAATGACCATGACCTGGATGATTCAGAATCTTCACCAGCAAGGTGCTCTGATCAAATGAGACCAAAATTGAACTTGGTCTTGGCCTACGGGTAAAATGCTTTTTGGCAAGAAACTGATGCTACATATAATATGGTGGCAACAACATTATGTTTTGGGAATGGCTCTCTTCAGAGCTTCATCCACCCACAACTGATATGAAGCAAAATCCAGGGAAGTCCAGGGAGATAGTTTGTTAAAGGCTGTAAAAGATTTGAGACAGGGGTTGAGGGTTACCTTCCAGCGGGATAACAAGCCCAAACATACCGGCAGAGCCAAATCAATTATGCACTACATTGTCTTGTTCTATTATTAAAAAAATCTTTCCAAAACGCTTATGTGTTTTGTAACGCGACAAAATGTGAAAATGTTAAAGGGGGGTTAATATTTCTGCAAGGCACTGCAATATTAGTAAAAGACATTGATATAAACACTAATGAAGACTATGTTGTGTTTTTAATTAAGAAAAAAATCATCTTTACATCAGTCTCAAAGTCTGGTTCGGAGTACCGGTGAAGGGACACATGGGTGAACAACTGCCCACGGTGGTCCTGTGACGCCTGCCAGGCTTTGTCCTGGACGCCTCTTAGGTTCTTTTAACTGAGCTCAGTCTGGCCTCTGGACCCTCACAAGGCCTATGGGAGACTGCTGCTGACTACCCTTTGTCTGAGTGTGTATATGTGTGCGGTGTATGTGTCCAAAGGGGTCTTTGGAGGCCTCCTGGGGACCAGTGACTCCTCATTGTCTCCAATTGGCCTGCTGTCAAAGCGTCTTTGTTATGACAGTTGGACTGCTTTCATACAGACTAAATCACCACTCTCAGCTGTTCATTTACTGACCTAACCCCTGACAGCCCTTGTGACACCCAGCACACACACTAATACACGTTACACACACACCAACCTCACAGATCATCCCCTCCTGCTTTATTGTACCATTCTACCTTTTCAAAAAAAATACATCCACATCCACCCTGTGAAAGTGTATACTTATGGGGAAGAAAGAGTGGATGAAATGAAGGGGAGGATAAGGAAGATGAGCAACAAAAGGAAAGGAGGGAGAGAGAAGGTCAAAGGGCTTTTGACCTCTGACTTCTGTGTTATGGCTGGGGTCCTTTAAAGGTCAAAGGACACAACAACCCATGCTAATCAGTAACTACACTATAGATACAGCAGAAAAACATCCAGGACAAGAGAAAGAAGCAAAGCACAAGAAAATGCAATTTGATTCAAATCTGAATCATCTGTGCAACATGGAATGAAGAGTTTTCAAAGCAGTCAAACACAGATTTCCTGTGGGGGCCACTAAGCTACTTCAGCAGAAGGAGTGGAACAACAGCTGCGCGTGTGAGCAGCTTTTGAAATAGAATAAACTACAACAAAGTATAAAATCATTATCAGAAAACAAAGTAATCAGAATAGTTGACTTTTGTTTTTTCTTGGCTGTAATCCCGCCTGAATTCAGATTCTTTTGTTATCCCTCTAGCCGACCACTTTCACTGTTTGATGAAAACTGGACATGGGTTTATTATTGAAAAAATAGGTCACAAAGTCTGATTGAAGAGACAAGGAGCATGGTGTCACCATTGATTTCTAAGATCAACACTGAAACGTTTCGATCTGACTGTTTTCTTAAAAGAGAAAACAAGAAAACCTTTTTAGGCTCAGTCAGTATGGATGTGTGGCTATCTAACCTCAAACTCTGGTATATGTTTTTTGTTGTTTCAATTATATTCAAGATAAAGCTTTTAAATGCAGTATTAAACGTTTAGTTACATTGCGGTAGCAGGTAGTCTTTACTCAAGTGATTTGGAAAAAGGAAAACCTTTTTGTAGTAATATGTTTTATTTAAAAGCCTCCTGATTTTTAGAATAACTGATTAAATCAAATTCAATTAAATTTATTTTATATGATGCCAGTTCACAACACGTTGTCTCAAGATGTTTTACAAAAAAAGACGAAAAAGAACAACTCTCCAGTTGGTACTGTCTCTGAACTTTTTGATCTCTGGTCCCTGGAGTTCTCAGCATCTGATAAAATTTTAGCAAGGTGCCACCCAGTAGGGTCAATCAACAGTCTGCAAAACCAGACTGCCAGCAGAAAATTAAAGTTCTCACTAACAACTCAATGATCCCCATGTGAGAGCCTCTGTTCCTCCATTGGGTCCGGCATTGAATGGGAAAGGCTGGTGTCAGGTGTCAAACTTCAGACCTTAAAGTCTGGTGTCCTGCAACATTTAGATGTGTCTCTGCTTTAACACATGGTTATGACCCTTATGTGTTTGGGTTCAGGTTTTCTTTTGAGTCTGTGTTGACCTTATTTTTTAATTCATTGTGATCTAAAGGTCATATGCTGTTAATTCATCTGTGTTCCTGTTAATTTATCTCTGTTCATTGGTGTCCAAGGTGTTGCCCCATTAGTTCATTCCTGTATTTTCAGTTACTTAGTTTATTTTTGACTTTTGTCCTGTGTACATTTTGATTTATTAACCCCGAGCAGCTAAGCACAGCAAAGTCCTATTGTAATCCATCCATCCATTTTCTAACACACCTACCCCTTGAGGGGTCATGAGGGGTGCTGGTGCCTATCTCCAGCTGTCAATGGGCGAGAGGCGGGGTACACCCTGGACAGGTTGCCAGTCTATCGCAGCCTATTGTAATCATACTGTTTATTATTATTTTTCTCGGCACATTTGAAGTGGCCTTTTGGAGGCCTTAACATATATGAAAGCTCATAAAACCTCACCCAAAATTTTCCCCCTAGTGAAATTTAAAATTCTTAATGGAATTGTACATGGGCATGGCCAAACAGCTCCACAGCACCCCTAAAGTGAGTTAGAGAAGCTGGTAAGTCCTAGAGATTTGAAATGTGGTACATAGGTAGATCTCCCCAATTCATAAAAAAAAGTCCCTTGGAGGTACTCCCTAAAGCAAAGAGGAAGTTGCCATTGTGGGTCTAAGTGTCATATTTGCCAATTTTTCATTTCCATACATGTCAAACTTTAACAAACTCCTCCTAGGGATTTTGATCTATCGGCCTTGGTGAGTATGCAGTACTGTCATGGGGAATTAAAAGTTATCTAAATCTTAAGTTTTGGTACATGCTGAAGGGGCGGGGCTAGGCCTTGAATTTGATCTTCTTACCAGAAAATTCCAATAGGGGGTTTTCAGCTGACGTCACGCTCACGTGACTACTCAGCGCGTCCGCCATATTGGGTGGCAGTCGTTTCGCACCGTTGACCTGCATTGTATGACGCCTTAGGCAGTATTGGAAGTGAACAATGGGGAAAATGTGTTTAATGGTTGGTTGCACGGCCCGTGGAGGTGGAGATCAACGCTCTTTCTATCGCCTACCAGCCGTAATAGTGAATCAGTGTGAAAAAACAAAACAGCTATCTGAACAACGCCGTCACCTATGGCTGACACGGATATCCAGGTCCGATTTGGACGGTGTTAAGCTGGAATACGCCAGAGTCTGCGGTGCTCACTTTGTCACAGGTAATTAACTGTTAAGTATTTAAAACATGTAAGAAGAATATATTAATAATAGGGCTTGGGCGTTATGACTTATTACTTTCCGCGGCTGTCATGTTGACTGCCTCCGCCGCCTCTACTGCCTATTACTACCGCGTACTGTACTCCCTCTCTCAGCCGTGTTTTAATTTGATTAATTTCACCTTAACTTGATTTCAACCATGGTAAACCGTTGCTGTATTGTGGGCTGTAACAGCGCAACACATGATCGCCATGGGAAAAACATAGAAACAGATTAATTTTCCACCGCTTTCCTGCCTGGAGGCGCAACCACGGAGAACAACTGTTAGAGATAACAAAGAGTCGTCGGCTCGCTTGGATCGCGGCTGTAAGTCGACCGAACATAACTTTCCACAGTATCCCGATCTCAATGAGAGTGTGTTCTAAACGTTTGAAACACATAGCAGCTAGTTAAAAGTACATTACATGCGTGAGTGGTTGTTAGCACTGACGGTTAGCGCTAACGGTTAGCATGTGCCAGAGCCCGTCTGAGCACAGCTTACCTTTGAACGAGTTACAGAGATAACAAAGAGTCGTCGGCTCGCTTGGATCGCGGCTGTAAGTCGACCGAACATAACTTTCCACAGTATCCCGATGTCAATGAGAGTGTGTTCTAAACGTTTGAAACACATAGCAGCAAGTTAAAAGTACATTACATGCGCGAGTGGTTGTTAGCACTGACGGTTAGCATGTGCCAGAGCCCGTCTGAGCGCAGCTTACTTTGAACGAGTTACAGAGATAACAAAGAGTCGTCGGCTCGCTTGGATCGCGGCTGTAAGACCGAACATAACTTTCCACAGTATCCCGATGTCAATGAGAGTGTGTTCTAAACGTTTGAAACACATAGCAGCAAGTTAAAAGTACATTACATGCGCGAGTGGTTGTTAGCACTGACGGTTAGCATGTGCCAGAGCCCGTCTGAGCACAGCTTACCTTTGAACGAGTTACTGTGTTCCCACTGTTTGCTGGCTTTATGATCTGCAGCTCCTACCGGCGCCAATACGGTAAATACAACTTAATTTTTCACTGGTCATTGTTCTGCTTAAATAATTAAAGCCGCGAGCGGCGTCGATCGGCCCTGCAGCCAAGCGCCTTCGCGCACCGCCGGCCGTCAGCCACCGCAGAAGCATGCGACACATTTGCGTCGGATTGTTTACATTTTTACCATCTTATTAAAACTCACCCGTCCACGTATGATGGCGATTTCCTTGATGTACATAACCAGATGTGAACTGGTTGTGAGCCTCTAGATCCTTGTAAGCTCTCATTTCCTCAAGAGTGTGCAGAGGGGTTTTCACCGAACACCAGGTAATGCACTATGTCGCCGTGCTCTACATTTGGCCGATCATCTGGATTACGGCTAAACAAGGCACCGTGGAGGGCATAGGGGTCCATATGGTCGATCACGGAACATTTCCTCAGATATACGTCCTTATCTGGTCGCTCTAGCGTGCTGGCGTACTTATCCATTCGCGATACGATAATACGTGTACGACAACTAGAGATAAGGAAGTGTGCCACCCAATATGGCGGACCGGAAGTTGGCCAGTGACGTCAGTGAAAACCCCCTATTGTTATAACTTTTACATTTACAGGGGAAATTAAAGCTAACTTGGTATTATTGATCCCTGCTGGGTGACCAATCAATAGAGGTGTGCGATACCGGGAATTTTTAATCGATCCGATACCAAGTAAATACAGGGGCAGTATCACCGATATTGATTAATAATAATTTTACGCTCAGTGTTTTTTTCCTAATCCACCACCTATCATATTATATCTTTTAATCGTTATGTAATTTTGTGTGTGTTGTGTCCACTTGCCTGTTGCTTTAATTCTATAAATTTTGCCGTTGTGGGAAAAATAAAGGATTAGCTAATGTTATCTTATCTTAAATAACACTTTTTAATAGGATATATGTACTGGGTTCTTTCAAGGTCTTTATTACATTTTCTGTGTGGGCTCCAGTAACATATTATAGATAATATCTACTTTGAAAGTTAACATGAACTGCTGCTGAAGATGACCACTCTTATCTACCTGGATGTTCTCTGGAACTCAGTCAGTGACCTCAGTCTGTGGGTCTGGGTCTGTCGGAGCAATGAGAGAAGGTTCGTCTCCTCTCTCCCGTTCTGTCGCTCGATGTTTTCTTGCTCATGGTTTTTCACGTGCTTATATAAATTTGTTGCGTTTCCACTGAATTTAACCTGCTTTTTACAAAACATGCAGCTTGATTTCATTTAGGGTATTAAAATATAGCCAAACAGCGCTTATTCCTCTCTTCATGTTTTTCCGCTCTGGCGGTATCTCTCTTTCTCTCTCAGAGTCTGAACAGCAGCCGCACAGTTGTTTGTGTGTGTTGAGTGGAGAGAGCAGAGTGGGCGGGCCAGGCTGAGCATGCGTGCTGATATGCTGGCGCCGCTGAACCATGTACGAGAGGGGAGGGGGAGCAGCAGAGTGCCGTGACACAGACGGGGAGACTTTGGGGAATCTACTGCAGTCAGTGCGCGCGGAAGAGAATTAAAAGGATCTATCTTGTTAAAAGAATATTATTCAATATCAATACCCGCGTTGGTATCGATAGTATCGATCCTAGGATCGATCCACCCACCTCTACCAATCAATCTATGTGGTCAAATGCCGACATCATCAAAGTCATGCCCCCCGTGAACAGGAAGTCACTTTTTTGGGTTGGAAAGCTCCCTCTCGGCCCCTATTGGCTTCATCAACTTGAAACTGTGTCAAAAGACAGATAACATGTTGGTCTTGTTTTGTTTGTTGCACATATAGTTTTCATTGGAGGGTGTGGCAGTTGCAGTGTATTAAAGTACGGTGTCACGCCATGGCCTTACGTTTGGCTCTAATTTCCACATAGATCTGGACCAAAATCAATGTGATCAATCCTAGACCAGCCACCACATAGGAATCCACGCCAAAATATGGTGGGTGTGGCCTATCTCCTCCAAAGCGCCCCCAGAAGCACTAAAAAAAAAAAATCAGCCCCAAGCCATGCTTTGTCAGAGAATTAAGAATTATGAAATTCGATACACATATGTCACTTCTAAAGACCCACCAAAAGGTCTCTTGGACTACAGGAAATCAGCCATAATGAATCCAAGATGCCATTTTGTCTTTTACTCCCATTGTATTTGAGCAAACTCCTCCTACAGCTTTTGAGTTACAGACTTCAAAATCACTCAGGGTGGTCTTAAGTCATTGGGGATAAAAAGTTATCAAAAGCTTTTTTGCGGTATGAAAAGCAGGTGAGAATGGCCAAGCCTCAAAATCTGACTTCTTGCCATGAAAGACGAAACTGTAATAATTTCAACACCCCACGTCACAACTGCACCAAACCTAGTGAGTCATCTCACATAAGTTCTCACTACATCCATGTGCCTATTTGATTACATCCCTTTAGCCCTGCCCATTTTATACAGGATATTTTTTTAAATGCTTACTCACAACTATCAAGCAAAGTGTGATCCAACAGAACATGTTAATGCTAAATCCTGTTCAAAACAGTAACAGTTGCCTGGACAATGTGTGCATGGTTGAGTGGCAAATTTCCATAGCACACCGTTCGCATACGTTTGGCCCTGAATCACACATGCATGATCTAATTTGCTTCAAACTGGATATTAATAATCTTTGTCAACCTACCAATAGCACCATTGGATTATTTTAGAATGTGGATCAATGGTGCTACCTAGGATACATAAAACACTGTATCTCCTTGATACATCATTGGAACTTCCCAAAATTTTGTGTGCTTGACCATGGATGACTCTTTGAGAGGTTGATTTGGTCAACTGATGACATCACTTTAGTCACACCCGCTGAGCACTAAGTGAATGACTTCATTACTGATTACTCCTCGTTGATAGTATTAATCTGTTTCAAACATTAACTAACATCTGATAATAATTTTAGGTGACATTTTTAAAACACAACAGGAAGTCTTTATTAATCCATCACCACCAAACAGGAAGTGACCACAGCTTCCAACAGAAACATGGAATGTCAGCCAAATTTTCAACTCTTCTCACTGGAGCACATCTAGACCTGGTGGAGGGCCATATTGAGGCTTGCTTGCGGTAACCCCAAGGAGCAACCTGCGGAACAGCAGGCGAGTCATGACGAGGTGCATAGGCAGAGAAGCTGTACTCTCATGGCCGCAACACAGGCCGGAGTGGTGCTGAGCTGTGAGGGCCACATATCTCCACTTGCAGCTTTAATTTTTCTTGTTATTTCTTCGTTAAACCTCCCCCCTTGGTAGAAAAACTATTGGTAACAATTTACTTGAAGGGGCACGCATAAGACTGACATTACACTGTCATAAACATGACATAACATCTGTATGAACATGGAGTCTTTATGAATGCTTATGACTGTTGTTTTTAGCTGTCATTAGGTACATTAAGATACTTTCAATGCAAAATTGACATTGTTTAAAATGTCTTTGTTATTACAACTTGCATTAACAGACTAAAATGTCTGTTAACAGAACCAAAAACTTAATACCACTTAATGGCATATTTGCAATTGGTAATGCTTGTTCAACTTTACTTGAGAGAAGGGCAACATTAAGTACTCTGTTATCAAAGCATTTGACAGTATATTACCATTTAATGATGCCTTTCCAACTAGAACCACATGTTCCACTTTACTTGAGGTTAGAGAAAATGTTATTGACATGATTTAAAGGGTCTCATGACATTTAAAATTAAGACCAATCACATATGAAAATGTAATATAATGTTAACATTTCATACAACTAAATAACTTTTTCAAGGTTTATAATTAGACCTGTTATGAAATATTTATGATGGGTTATAATTTATTGGTTAATGTGAAATTGTCATTACAAAGAAAGTTTTGGTTCAGGTAATGTTCAGTCACAGGTTGCTTAGCTGAAATTTGGAGCTTTTCTTTAATACAGTGAACCGCTGTGAGGCCAGACCACGCTGCGCAGTTTGGGTTATACCTGTTGAGTGGAGTCAGAGTCATGTTGCATGCTGAGAGCCATAGTCAGGCTGCCATGATGACTTATGGCATAACAAATATAATTGTAAAAGTATTGTGTGTATTTTGTTATAACTCCCCTTTGTAAAACCACCCTATTGGGGGACATCTCTACCAGCTTTGCTGAAGTTTTTGCCCCTTCTTTGCAAAATAGCTTAGGCTCAGTGAGTTTTCGTGAAAAGCATCAGTGATAAATGTTCAACTTTTGCCACAAATTCAAAATTAAATTTAGCTCTGGACTTTGACTTGGGCATTCTTTGACTTGAATTTGAGCTAGATGATTCCTTTGGAGCTCTGGCTACATATTTAGGGTCCTTGTTCTGTTGCAAGGCAAACATTTGCCTCTTTCCCAATACTTTGCTGTCTGTAAAAGAGTTTCTCCCGGGTTTGCCCTTTATTTAGATCATCCAATCAACTTATACATATTTCCTTGCTCCAGCTGAAGAAAGGCATCTCCATAACATAATGCTGCCACCAGAAAGCACAAGGTATGTTTCAGGTGGTGTGGTGTTACTTTTCTACCACACATAGCTTTTTACATGTAGACCAAAAATTCATGACTTACGAGTGTACCAACTCACACGTTTTTGGGTGACAAGCCATCTCTCAGATTACTTTTTGCCTTGAGTTGAGGGCTAAAATTGGGGTTATGAGCCAGCTTCAGATAGCAAAACTGAAAAATCAAACATTGAAAAGTCAAACATTGTTAGAAAGTGAAAACTTTTGATGATATTCAAATTTTATGCTGCAGCTTTTTTTATGAGAGGTGTTTTCAGTGTCACTGTAGAGCTTCTTCACTACAAACTGGCAATGATTTCCTTTCCGGAGTGGAGCTAAATTGAAGGCTCCTTCATGGGCTTTCGGTTTTCCGATACTCCCCGTCATCTACCTGCAGTGAAGTTATGGAAGGGTCTGGTTCAATTAAGAAAGGGTATTATTTTCATTAACATTATCTTCTTTAGCTTATACACCTAATGTTTGTAGTGACACAGTATCTGAAGGAAGTCTGCAGTGACACTGAAAATGTCTATAATTGAAAAAAAAAGTTGCAGCATACAATGAGGGCATCAACGTAAGTTTTTACTTTCTAACAATGTTTAACTTATCATTGTTTGATTTTCCAATTTTTTAGTTTTCAATGTTTAAATTTTCAATGCCAAATCTCTTTTCCGATATCATTGCAAGTGATTTTTCAATGTTTGACTTTACAATGCCAGATCTCTTTTACAACATCATTGCGAGCAAACTCATTTAGCTCCATAGAAATGCAGCTCCCATGAGATACCGCAACAGAGGCTTGTTCCTTCAAAAAGGAACAATCTATCTACGCTAATTTGCTACATCAGACCCTAACAACGTGAGTTGTTCAAAGCCAGGCGGGGCTGGTTTGAGAATTTTAAAAAGAGGACTGGCACTCTTACTGTTGTAAGGCATGGTAAGGCACTGAGGACAAATATGAAGGTAGCAGAGGATTACCTCAAAACTTTTGCCAGAGTTTTAGCAGCAGAAGAACCCCTACCCCTGGCTGCAAGATTACACTGCTGCTTATTTACCATTCCGAATACTCCAGAAGGTTTAAGTCACATACGATTTGGAAAGAAAAACTGCAAGTTATGTGGAGGGCAAACCCAAGGGTGTTGGTCACCAGGCAGTTCATGGTAGAGTGGGTGAATTTGGTCTTTGGTCCTAACTTTAAGAAATATCTGCAGAAAAATAGCATACCCTACCCTTGAATGCCTTCTTGTCCTGGACAATGTACCTGCTCACCCACCAATGGACCAGTAGGTAAATTCTAATTTCATGAATGTATAATCTCTATTAATGAGAGATTAAATAGTGCTGTTTTTCAGATGTTATAAAATTTGGATGTTGTTGAACTCTGGACTGCCTGAAACCTCACTTAGCCTTAAATGTGCAAAAAAGCACTGGAGATTCCACATTGGTCTTGTGTTTACAACAAAGATAAAGCTAACATGAAATCGTTTTTGGAAAACTAAAACCATCTCTAAAAACCTCCTATCTGTACAATATAAAACCCTAGAATCGAATGAGGAAATGCATTTTAGCAATTTAGCCAAGACACTGTATAAATGGGTGAATGAGAACGAAAGGACTTGATCACTACTTGTACGCCAGCAGAATGTACTTTCTGAGAACAAACCTAGTTCCTTCAACAGTTGTGTATGATGTGCTTTGGATCAAAGCTGCTGCCTCATCATGTCCGAAGAGAGCAAGGAAGAGACATGGACAAACTGGGAGAAAGGAAGAGACTTGTCAGATTTGTCACACATTGTTTCTCATTTGGCGTGTTAGAGTCTGTGTTCGCACACATGCAACAGTTTCTTTGTCTGTGACAGTGTGTGTCACCAAAGAGTAAATGTTAGAAGGCCTGGCAGCATTAGCGTTACCACGGTGACAGCACAGGAGTGCAAAGCCAGGGGCAATATAAAACCTGTGCTTTCCCAGAATGCCTTCGCAATGGGCATGTATGCCAGGTCTAGTTGCCATGGAGATGGAGAGGTCGCTAGGGTAACACGTCCTTGCTTGACCTTTTCTCTCTTGACCCCATTTCAGTATGCTTCATATGTTCATGCTTGTCCATGCCTTCTTGTGTGTATTTAACTCACTGTGTTTGTGTTTGTGTGTGGGTGTGTGTGTTGTCTGCATGCTGCATGTAGTGAGCCCAAATATCGGTGATTCAGTGAGGTAATAGTGTCTTTCGCTGGACATAAACCTGGATCTCCTTAGCAGCCACATATGCTTGTACTGTTTACTTTCTTCAAACTGAATTAACACAACTTACAACCATTACTTCCTGGTTTACTCTGACTCTTCAGTAAAATCACTACGTAAAAATATTTGGTTTGGTGAAACAAGGCTGACTGCCATGCATCTAATAAAGCAACAAAGAGTTTCAGCAAAAGCATATCCATGATACAATAGCAAAACAGTACTGTGGATCACTGTTTAATACAAATATACTATCCTAATCCTGATGCAACCTTGTCATGGTGTGAGGTTCATGTGCACCCAATGTGCGGCCGCGACGAAGCAGAGCTATGGTGAGCCGATGAGATTTTAATGAGTAAACTGAGATTGACAAAGTCACAGGGAAACCACAGGTTCCATGGAACAACAGAGAATAACAGAGAGAGCAACAAAGTAACAGAGTGAAATAATGGACGTTTACAAGGAATAACAGAATAATTCAGTGAGGAAGAAACAGAAATCAGGGACTTAAATGCAACTTGGGAATAATCAACTTCATAAATATCAGGTGACGATGATCAACAACATACCAATCAGGTCCAGAGAAGAGCAAATGCAGGGAACTGGGGAAGGCAGAATAACTGAGAATTTAACTGTACACAACAGAACACAAACAACTAAGAATCACAACAAACCTTGATAATCAGCAAATAGAATGAGAACAAAATCAGAATCAGAATCAAGTTTAATCGCCAAGTAGGTTTGCACTTACAAGTAATTTGACTTGGTGTTGATGGTGCAAACAAAAAATAAGAATACAGTAAAATAAGAAGTAAAAGAATATATACACGGAAGCTGTATACACTCAGCAGACTGTGTGTCAATGTAACGCAGAAGCTTGTAAGTCCTGAACGGGGGAGAGAGACATTGTCCAGATTGTCCAGACGTGTCCAGTGTCCAGATGTAAAGCCTCCCAGAATTTGATCTAACTTTATTTTCCCGTCAGGTGTTATTGCAAGATTCTATTTGGATAGCATTATTATTTGTTGAAGAGTTTACTGTACCTTGCTAAAGTATTCGTCCCCTTGGTCTTTTTACCTATTTTGTTACATTCCACCCTGTAATTTAAATGTTATTTAGTTTTATTTTATGTGATGGATCTGTGCAAAATAGTCTAAGTTGGTGAAGCCCCTAAAAAATTCACACAATGAGTGAAACGAAGTCCACCTGTGTGAAATCTAAGCGTTACATGATCTATCACAATAAACTCATCTTTTCTGAAAGGCTCCAGAGGCTGCAGCACCACTAGTTAATGGGCATTAAACCATCATGACCAAGGAGCTCTCCAGATAAGTCAGGGAGAAATTTGTTGAGAGGTACAAGTCAGGGTGGGGTAATGCGGAAAAAATCAAAATCCTTGATGTTCTTATTAGTGTTGCACCGATACAGATACCAGTATCGGCCGGGGTGCCGATACCGCACTAAAATGGTGGTATCGGTACGGCGAGTACCAACAAATAGGGCACCGATACCATTTTGATGTTTGTATGTCACTTGAACGCAGCCTTCTCTCTCCCGACACTAGTTCTACTGGATTCACTTTGTATTAGTCTTTTTTCCTGCTTTAATAAGGTAGCAGCTTGAAAAAGCCATGATAGCAATAATTTTACATCCATGTAGTATGTTGTTCTTCATATATACACACACACATAAATTTCAAAGTAATGGTATCGGTATGGTATCGGTATCGGTCGATACTGCACAGCCAGGTATCGGGTATCGGTATCGGGGCCAAAAAATGGCATCAGTGCAACACTAGTTCTTATGGAGCAAAATCAGCTCAATAATCTTCAAATGGATAGCACATGGTCTCACAACAAGCGTGCCAAGAGAAGACCACCCAGCAGAACTCACAGACCGGGCCAGGAGGGCATTAATCAAAGAGGCATCACAGATACCAGAGGTAACCCTGAAGAAGTTCCAGAGCTCCACAACAGAGACTGAAGGATATGACCATAGGATCACAAGAAGCTATACACTCCATAAAGCTGTGCTTTATGGAAGAGTGTCCAGAAAAAAAAAACATTTTACTTATTGTACTTATTGTTAAAAATAAGAAGCCACGTTTTGAGTTTGCCACAAGGTGACTCCCCAAATGTATGGAGGAAGATGCTCTGGTCAGAAGAGATTAAAATTAAACTTTTCAGCCACCAAGTAAAGGGTCTCTGGCACAAACCCAACACATTCCATCACATCCCATCACCCCAAGAACGGTGATGGTCTTGTCGAAGACCATACCTTAAACTAATTGAGAATCTATGGTTAGACTTCAAGATATCTCTTCACAAGTTAAAAAAGCATTAAATGTGAAGGAGCTGAAAGAGTTTAGTCTTGAGGAACAGAAACATTTTCAGTGGCAAGATGTGGCTTACTCATACGGAGTCATAAGGACAAAGCACTTGCGGCTATAATTTTAACAAACTGGGGTGGGATATAGTCTCATCTCCAGCATAATATGGGTCTCCTCAATCGAAATGTGGCTGGAAACTTTTATGCCTAACCTGAATCCTAACCTAAACCTAACTGATACCTTATTATTAAAACAAACCCCTAGCCCAGAAAAAAGTGAGGTCCAGAAAAAAAGTCCTCACTTTACATCAAAGTCCTCACTTTACTAGTAAAATAGGCAAAACATGTTCTCACTCAGCTGCAAGTACAAGTACACACACAAGCTTAAGCCTGACTTGTGTGTTGAAGAGCTTCTGATGAGGCCTCCTGTCCCAGGCTAATCACTCATTGAAATAAGGAGTCTGTCACATGTTCAAACACGTGTTTAGCATTCATTTTATCTTTTTTTTTTGTTTAAAAAGGTGTCAGTTTGGGATATTGCTGGCAGTAATATTAACTGCATTTTGATGCAAATGTGGTTCTCCTCTACATTTTTTAACACTCAGACATACTATACATAGTGCAGGTATATTTACTGCGTTTGCATCTCTTGCCGACACCAACTATTTGTGGTGGGACAAACATTCAAAAAGCTTTGTAAAACTGATGTCACATTGGTTCCTATATGGACATGTATGCATATATGGATCCAAATGTAAGGAAAGTAAGAAAATTCTGTAGAACATGTTGTTTTATGTATTTTGAAGTACACATGTCTGCCACTTATGATTCACTCCTGTGTGAAATGTTTTTGTATACTGAGATCAATGTTGTGGAATTCATGGTGTTCTGCTGTATCATGACTGTGTGATTACTTTTCCCTTAAATCATTGCCTTGCTGTTTGTTTTTTTTTGTTTTTGTTTTTTTTTTTTCACATTAAACGATCATCTGATGAGCTCAGAAGTAAAAGTTGTGAGTGTCCGTTAGTGGTCCAGTAATCATTAGCTAAATTAATCAGGCAAATGTACCTGCCAGTTTCCCTTTCAGTTTGAAATATCCCACATTCTCAGGTGAGTGCAGTGTCTGTATACCACCTTGTGAGACTAGGCTATTATCTGTATGTCCCACCTTAAACCGTATTACTGCTATACAAATAAACTTGACTTGACTTATAGTTAGAGTGGCTCAGGTTATCTTGAGCTGTATCTGTAGTTATGTTGCTATAGACTTAGGCTGCTGGGGGATATTAAGTTCTATTTCTCTGCTGAGTTCTTCTACTATTAACCAATTTTGCATTATTTATTTTCCCAGTTTTTTTTCTCTTTATAGTAGGTACATCTGGTCTGGCATTCTTTTTTTTTTTTTTATTAAAACTATTATTTTTAACATGTCTTGTATGACAGTGTAGCACTAAGAATTGCTGTCTTGACGCCAAAGAGAGCCCAACAGATTTATTTTCACAAGTGGAGTATTACTGTTTTTGCTATAGAGCTCTGCTTGATATGTATGCTAAACCCTTTGTTTGGATATTATTTTGGGATTATTTTAAATTCAATGGACACAAAAATGGAAAGGTAAAAGAGAAACAAAGGAAGAGAGAAAGGTGAGGCAAACATTAAAGGGAGGAAAGGTGACAAAAATAAAGCAGAGGAAAAAAAGTACAAGATAACATCATCGGACTCTACACAAAGAGATATAAAAAGAACAGAAACAACAGAAAATGTATCACAGGTACAAACAACAAACGCCTATGAGAAAATCCCTTAAAAACAAACAGTATTGTTTAATACAAGATGTATTTAGTGACAGCCAAAGATAATCATAGGGTTTATATGTGTTGAAGTGTATCTGAAAGCACCTGGATCCAAGCTAGGTATTTGTGAGCGTGTGCTTTTATATGTAAGGTTTGTCCGTTTGAAAATTTAGAAAAGTGCTCAACAGTGGTTTTGATGAGCCAAAGACTTGCATTCGAGGGCGCTGAGGCAGACACCAGGGGTGACCAAAGCCTCAGAAATCCAAAAGGGCCCCCAGGAGCAAATCTGCCCAAGAACGACCAAAACAGGGAAAGCTGATTCCCCATCCCAGAGGAGAGCCCCAGGAAACCCCCATCATCCACAGTGCAGAAGCGGACAGCCTGTTTTACCAGAGCAGATCCAGCCATGGGGCTAGGGACCCAAGGCCCAAGGGCACACTTCCCCCCAGTAGGGCCCTGACTGAGACAGGGAGCTGAAGCCCTGTGAAGCATCCACCAGGAGTGAGCCAGCACACACCCGAACCCCCAGCCCCAGACACCGAGAGCCACCAGCACACCAGTGGGAGAAGGAACCAACCACCGGCACAGGCCAGACAGGGGGATGGGGTCCAAACTTAGTGGAGACCGAGATGTCCTAGGAGAGGGACCAGCCAAAACACCCAAAATGACAAAGAGACAAACACATAATCACAGGCACACAGTTACATTTAAACGTTCCCACCCTTATGCGCACGCACATGCAACTAGATGTCGTACACACACTTGCACTCACTACACACATTCTATACTCCCAGGTCCAGATACTGATACCCCAGAAGGACATCCATACCCAGGACATGATCCCAATCAGCAGGATCAGGGAGAGCAGACTGCCGAGCCACAAGCTGAGACCAGGGCTGAGTACTGCCTGAACTCAGGAAAACCCAGTCCATGCCCCAACCCTCCACCCTGATCCCAGCTCTGATGTCCATCGAACCCATCCATCCAGATACAGGACCAACAAATTTTGAAGAAGTCAGCCAACCAGAGCCCAACCCATGAACCCGGAGGGGCCTGCACCAGCCTGTCATGTTGCCCCACACGGCACACCCCTGCCCTGATGTCTGCACTGAGCCAACTGTCTCACCCCCCCCCCCCCCCCCCCCCCACCGTCACCAAGGCTGCATGCCGCCCAACCCACCATCCATGCCAGAACTCCATACCCCATCACTTGTGTGATCAGAAGCGCCTGCCCCAACTGACCCAGGAGACCTAACACCCAGCGCAGATCCCGGCTAGATGGCCCACCAGATGGCCTCAAACTCCAGATGGCAAACAAGGGTGTCAAGGGTGGCCGCACAAGCCATACAGACCCCTTGACTTCTAGACAGAATCAGTACAAACCAGAACCAAGACAGGTGCCAGATCCAGCAACCCAAGGCTGCCCACCCTCCCCCATCACAGAAGAAAATAATTTGTGTTGCACCCACTCCAACATTCAAACAACTCCCAGACCACATAACACAATAAACCAACCTGAGTTCCCCCTGCCCTCCCTAATGCGCATCCCCCCATCAATTCAATTCAATTTTATTTATATAGCGCCAAATCATGAAACATGTCATCTCAAGGCACTTTACAAAGTCAAGTTCAATCATATTATACAGATTGGGTCAGATTATACAGATTGGTCAAAAATGTCCTATATAAGGAAACCAGTTGATTGCATCAAAGTCCCGACAAGCAGCATTAACTCTTGGGGAAGTGTAGAGCCACAGGGAGAGTTGTCTGCATTGTACATGGCTTTGCTGCAATCCCTCATACTGAGCAAGCATGAAGCGACAGTGGGAAGAAAAACTCCCCATTAACGGGAAGGAAAACCTCCGGCAGAACCGGGCTCAGTATGAACGGTCATCTGCCTCGACCAACTGGGGGTTACAGAAGACAGAGCAGAGACACAACAAGAGAGACAAAAAAGCACAGAAGCACACATTGATCCAGTAATCTGTTCTACATTAGATGGTAATAGCGGGTGAGCCGTCTTCTCTGGATGATGTCACAGTTAACAGAACGCCAGACCAGGTGTACCTACTATGAAGATAAAAGAGAGAGAACAGAAAGTTAAAGCAGAAATGACAACACGTAATGCATGATTGAAGAACAGTAGAACTCTATAGAGTGAGAAAATTAGATCCTGATATCCTCCAGTAGCCTAAGCCTATAGCAGTAAAACTATAAAGGTAGCTCAGAGTAACATGAGCCACTCTAGTTATAAGTTTTGTCAAAAAGGAAAGTTTTAAGATTAGTCTTAAAAGTAGACAGGGTGTCTGCCTCACGGACCAAAACTGGGAGTTGGTTCCACAAGAAAGGAGCCTGATAGCTAAAGGATCTGCCTCCCATTCTACTTTTAGAGACTCTAGGAACCACCAGCAGACCTGCAGTCTGAGAGTGAAGTGCTCTGTTAGGAACGTACGGGGTAAAAAGAGCTCTGATATATGATGGAGCTTGATTATTAAGGGCTTTATACGTTAGAAGAAGAATTTTAAATTCTCTTCTTGATTTAACAGGAAGCCAATGAAGGGAAGCTACAAATTTGGAGAAATATGATCCCGCTTGTTGATTTTCATCAGAACTCTTGCTGCAGCATTTTGGATCAGCTGAAGGCTTTGAACTGCATTTTGTGGACTTCCTGATAGTAAAGAATTACAATAGTTCAGCCTTGAAGTACATCAGCAGAGTGTACTCCCTGAAAGCAAGAGGACCTGCGATGAGATGTTAAGAACCAAACCCCCCCCCCCCCCCCAACTTAAGAGGCACCAAAGCCCACCAGTATACCAAAGGCCCCAGGGTAGGGCCGGACACCCGAGCATACACCAGCTCAAAACCTCAGGTACACATCACATCAGCCACAACGATACTCCGTTTAGCTGTGACATCATCCTGGGGGGTGGATTGTCAATCACTACCCTCATAGACAGTAAGTATTTCCGGATCTGTGCTTCTGTGTTATTTTTGTGTCTCTGCTCTGTCTATTCAAACCCCTGGTCAGTTGTCGCAGATGACCGTTCCAGAACTACCTGGTTCAGATGGAAGTTTCTTCCTGTTAAAGGGCAGTTTTCCTCTCCACTGTCCCCATATGCATGCTTGGTGTGAGGGATTGCTGCAAAGCCGTCTACAATGCAGATGACTGTTCACTGTGGATATGTGCTCTTTCAGGAGGAGTGAATGCTACAAGTCATTGACTCAATGCAATCTGTTGGGTTTGCTTAGATAGAAAACTTTTTGACCATCATGTCTGTATGATTTGATTGAATTGACTTTGTGAAGTGCCTTGAGATGACAAGTGTTGTGAATTGGAGTTATATAAATAAAACTGAATTGAATTAAAATCAAATCTAATAGAGCATATTACAAATGATATCGGATGAACTTATAGAATCCATTAACCAAAGCTACAAAAGTAACAATAAACATACACTACTGGATAAAAAACTAAAGAAAGCATGATCCAGGAATTATAATAAAATCAAAACAATCCAAGGACTATGACAGTCCCACTTCATGACCAACCTGTAAGCCATGGTTTTAGTAAAATAAAACAGAACAAGAAAATAATTTTGATGTATTCAAAATATAATGCGAACATGTTTAAGAAAAGAAAATATAGCTTCAAGAAGACTGACTGAAAGGTTTGTAACTGGTATAAAAGAGGTGATTTACACAGAGCATTTTTTGAAGTTTCCAAAGTTATTTTTCAATTTTACACAGAGGGAGGCAGAATCTAAAACAACATTGTAAAAGTGAGTTGCACAACAAACACATGGCTGAAAAAGCCTCCTGCTAGTCTATGGACTCGTTTTTATTTAAACTCAAAGATGCCTGCCAGACAAACAAGATAACAGCAGCCGAGATTACCAGTGTTTACCACACAGTGCAGCATTCTCAATCCTATAGGTCGGCAGACTGTGGTAGTGAGCTAGCATTGACCATGTTTCCAGACTCTGAAATAGCAAGAAGTTATGTTAGAGATGTGCTTGCACCTGCATCTGTGGAAAGTTCTTTGAAGGATACAGACAAACATGCACCCACTACATTTCTTCAGTGGCAGATGCTTCTAATCATGGCATGACAACACTTTTCCCCTTATCTATTAGATACTGAACACCAATGCTGGCCTTGAATAATAAGTTCCTGGACTTTTATGAGGACAGAAATGAGTCATCTGGTAGTATTCACCACTAATTAGAAAACATTAAACATTCCCTGCTGATAATGCCAGAGTGAATTATGGCAAAAAACAGTTCTGTGTTCCAGAAGTTAAAATCAGTATTAGCACTTCCTGTGGTATCCTAGCACAGCAGGTCTTGGCAATATCACAGTAAATTGAGCAAAAGACTGGGCTATTGCTTTTTCCTTTCCATCAAGATCTCTGCCAACTGGCACCAGAAAATGATATTATTGGGCTTACTTCAATTGGAAACGGATGCATACAACACCTTATGGGCGCAGCCATGATGAACTGGTTGAACTCGCACAGCTGACAATGCAGCGATCTGATTGGCTGGGCAGCAAAATTCGAATCATGTGACTTCATGGACTGGAGCGAAATGGTTTGTATTTTGTATTGGCTGTAACTTATTCATGTGCAAGTGAAAACGCGGGAATGTTGTGGGGTTTTTTTAGATCACTGCCATCTGTAGCAACTGATCCAAGTGGAAGAAAGTTGCCCCCAGACAGTTCATACGAAAAATTATCCTACAGATTCTGGCCCACGGCCTATTGAGGCACATCCACCATAGACTTTGCATGTAAACCCGATGCCCTTGACGCTCAAAAGGCGTTTGGTCTAGACGCACCATTACACTTCAATACATTGCCCGACATGGTGAGTTGATGTTGAACATTGGAAACCGCTTTTGCAAAACATTCTGTGGTTTCATGGTTATTCTTTACAGTAGCACACAGTTAGCACTATGCTAACTGTGTTAGCAGTATGATTTTAAACTGATGTGTTGTACTCAAGAAATAAACCATCTGTGGTTAAAATGTTTGATTTAAATCTATTTAAATTATTTGAGAATCACTGACCTACAGGATAGTTAGGTTTGTCTTCCTCAGTAATGTGCTTAAGATTTTATACAATGTTGTGTTGCTTTGGAAAGAAAGGCAAGGAAACCTAAACTTAAGTTCAGTGTATTTAATACCTAAACCTAATTTAATACCTGTGGTTAATCCACTCCCTAGAGAGCAAAATATTGGTGGATGAGAAACCTAAACCCACAGTTTGTGGATTAAATACTACTTCATTGACTTCTGGTTGGACCAACATTCTGAGATTTTGGGAGAAACTTTTATTCGTATTTTTTTATTTTATTTAGATTTTATTCAGTTCATGAATAACATGCATCACAGTCAGGCAATTAAGGATATCAAACCAATAAACATTTTGGGAGTGACTTGCTGCGATTTCGCTAGACTTCCAGTGTGTACTTCCAACATTGATTGTAAAAATGGTGGCGCCCTGCTGCTATAGTTGGGTATTTTGCTTCCTCGAGCCAGAAATCACCTAGAAAGTAGGACAAATCCAGGGTTACTCACAGAGTAATTGGTTGTCATAATTTGATTTGGGTTAGCAGCTTTCTATCTTTCTTAAACTGAAAACACACAGTATGCAGAAATTTACCCTAGACGTTTCCCCGAATTTCCACCATCCCTGCTTTGGGAAATGGTTTAAAAAGCACTGAAGGTTCTCTGTCCTCATAAATCTGTATGATCTGACAACCTATCTCCTTACTTTTCATGTTTGGCTGCAGATACTTTTGTTTTTCTCCTACGGACAGATGTGGATCCCAGCATGTTCAATAACGATCACATTTCAAATCTTTTAATATAACATCTTGTCATGTCATCAGTCTGGTTTCAAGAAACAGCAAAGTGCATTTATTCGAGCAAAAAAAGTTGTGAATGACATTGTTGAAGCCTTGAATGTCAATTACGACTGTGCTGCCCTTTTCATTGACTTGTCTGAGCTATTTGATGCTGTCATATTATCCTTTGTCAAAAGCTCTCATAATTGGTTTGTCAGATTGTGCTGCATCTTGGTTTTCTAATTATCTGTCAAGTTGTAGACAATGTGTGCAAAACAGTGGTCTGTCATGAAATTATTTAACATCACAAAACAGGGTTCAGTTTTAGATCCAACTCTTTTCAATGTATGCAAACAGTGTCGTGAAATTTCTACTGATGCTTGTTACCATTTTTTATGCTGATGACACTGGTTTACTGCCATGCAAAAACTGTTACTGCTGTGCTTAAGTGTTGGCAGTCTGCTTTAGACATTCAGTTTGAATTGCTTTGTCTAAGACTAGTCCTAAATGGCGATAAGATAAAGGTCATACAGCTTGCTAGCAAAAACAAAGTTCCACAAATTCTACCTTCCATAAAAACAATGACAGGTACACCAATAGAATTTGTTGAGACTTACAAGTACCTTGACATAAAAACACTAAGCTTGCATTTAAGTCACATATTAACCATGTTGTAAAGAAGCTGAAGATCAAACTAGGGGTTTTCTTCAGGAGTAGATCTTGCTTTTCTTTTAGTGCAACAAAGCATCTTGTCTTAATAACCCACCTACCTCTGTTAGATTCCTTATATTTATAAGAACACACCTGCCACCTATCTGCAGGTGGCAGGAGGCTGTCTATCACGGAGCATTAAGGGTCATAATAAGGTCTAAATGTCTAACTCATCACTGTCTTTTATATTCTCAGGTGGACCGACCATAATTATCAGTTAGAAGACTTGTGCATTGGTAAATTTTTATCTATAAAGCTATCCTTGACTTGTTCCCGCCATTTTATCATCTTACATGCTTCCTATGCAGGAGGACGTTTCCATCCAATTTTGAATGCAAAGGTTCTCTCCCTCAGAACTTATTTGGCAAATTTGTTTTCATCTCCTGTTTTGCACATTAACTCTTTTTTGGAAAAGCCAAAAACACCCCAAGTGGTTGTAAAAATGTTTTTGTGGAATTAAGGAAGTTATGTGATACTTCAAAATGCGCGCACACACAAAAAAGCATTATTGAAAACATGGCTACTTAAACAGTCCAGCCACAGACTTTGTTCTCAGGACTTTATCTCCTTCACTGTCCCGCTAATGTGATCAGAACTTGGGAAAAAGGCATATCTGTGCTGATTCTTATGTAACAATTTTTAATTATTTAAAAAAAATGGAGAAATCTTGCCATGAAACTTGCTCTTGCTTGACTAATGATGTAGTGACTTATTTTATGCAAGCTCAATATTGCTTAAAGTGCTAGAACCCATTTTCATGTTTTCTCTTCTCTCTTTTTTCTTCACCTACTTACATTAAGCTTTGCTCATGTGCTGAAAATGCTAATGAGTGCGAGAAAAGGTAAACAACATTATTTAAGAGCTACTAGCACACTGTAGCACTACTCGGTATTAGAGTTATGCAGTATGTCAGATGGATGTTGTCATCTTGATCTGAACAGACCATATCTTTGCAATTGCAAAAACTGCTGTCATGTAATACTGTATGCAATGTCTGTTCATCTGTAATATTGGATTTTTAAAACCCAAAATAAAACTTGTTGGATATTTAAAACCCAATTGTTGGAATAATCTATACTTTAAGCTTGAGTTTTATTTTGGAAGAATGTGTGTTTCTTCTAAAAATTCCAATAACTCCCTGTTTTCATCGCTGATTTAGTTCCATTAGAAAGGTGGAAACTACATTTGCCATGCTATCCAATATTAAATATAATAATAAATATATTAAGAATATTTAAAGGCTTTAGTTTAAAAACCCAAATTACTAACCCTCTTGACAATTGTTTTCTTTTTTACTTGGGGAGGAGATGTAGTTTTGGTTTAGTTTTCTCTTTTTGAGTGAACAATAGGCACTTATCACAGCTGTATTATAACTGGAAATATGTCATTATATACCTACACTTTTCAGGTTTCATTTTTGATGATTTCATCACAGCAAAATTTTATCTTGTGTATATTGCTTTGCATTTTATTCCACTTATCTCTATGTTTTGTTCCTGTCATGCCTGGATTTCCCCCTGGGCAAATTCAAGACTTATCTTATCTTGGTGAATCTCATACACTGGCTGTCCAAACACACACATGCACACAGATTGGGCCACATGAGAAAAAAAAATCAAGTCTTGTCATATTTTTAAGTGTGGTCTATTTTTGTACACTGTTTTGCCAATCAAAAATACATCTTTTTTTCTGCTTATACTCTGTGTACTGTAGTTGTAACGATAAATCAGAGGACTGTGGGAGGAAGAACAAAACCTACTTGCTTCCTCATCCATCTACATTGCCCTTCATTTATATGAATAACTAGTCGGTTCGGCTGATATATTGCCAGGGATGGCTGCCGTTTCAAACAGAGATTCTATATGTTTGTATATCTTTTTATACACGCTTGCGCCATAATTCAGCCTGACACTTTTAGTATGTTTGGAAACCTTGGGATCCTTGCTGATGCTAGAAATAAAGTAGTGTGGTCCTTTAGAGTAGTAGCTGTGCTGATCTATGGATGAAAAAAATAAAACAGTTGTTTTAATGCTGTAGCATTTTTCATTGAATGTGTAACTGCAAATTCTTGGACAATGCTCAAAATAGCGACCTAGGGCAGTTGTTCACTTTAAGTTAACATTTCATTTGGTTCAGTTTATTTGTTCTAGTAAACATTACATTATTGCTTGTTTATTAAACCCTGCTAACATATTTGTATGTGTTAACTGGAAATCATTACATAAAGAGAACAACTGCCCTGGTTCACTTTTTTGAGCGTCTCAAATGAAAAGTGAGTGAATGTCCTACAAATTCTGGTTAATGGCATAAAAGCAAGAGAAATTTTTTTTTATCCAATTCCCCCTTTTTCTTTCTTTTCCTGTTTTACATTTAATAAGACCACAGAAACTAGTGAGCATCACCTGGATTTATTCGTAAACAAAACTGAGTGTCATCAGCATTGACATGCTATTGGTACAACTGTTATTGTAGTTTTCTCTGCTGTCCCTTTTGTTTCAGCTGTTTTTGAGCAGTTTGAACCAGTATTTATTATTTGAACACAAGAACTACTATTTGCCACCTTGACTTTCTTCCTGCCAAGTTATTGGAAGACGTTTTTAATATGAGTAGTCCTACTCTGCTTTATTTTATTAGCTCCAGTTTTAGATCAGAATTGTGCCAACAGCCTTCAAATATCCTATTGTTAGGCCCCTTCTTAAAAAACCTAACTTGTACCCCTGGCTTCAGATTTCAACATAGCACAGAGCTTCAGATTTCAAAGTCTGGCTAATTCAAAGTATATAATGACATTGCTATGTCCATTGTTGGTAAGCGCCCTGGTGTCATGCTGCTGCAGAACCTCACCACAGCTTTTGATACTATTGATCCTTCTATCCATCGATCTTGCTTAAGTCACGTTGGCATAAGTGCTTAAATGGTTTACATCTTAAATGACACACAGGTCTTTTACAGTTATTATTAAACACTTTTCTTCCACCAGTTCTCGTGTGTTGTGTGGGATGCCACAGGGTTCCATTCTTGTTCCAATAATTTTTCCCTCTATCTGCTGGCACTCAGGGTGCTTGGCACCACATGTCTTTCCACGGCTGTGAAGACCAAATCCATTTTGTTCGGGGAGAATCCCAACACTTACTTTAATTCTCTGAACTTTAAATTTAGTTACACTTTTAAAAATCAGGGTTGAGGGGATGTTTGACAAGAAGCTTAAATTGAACAAACAAGTTGATTCAGAAGTAAAACTGAGCTTTTACCATCCTCACTTTTTTCATCTAAAGTTAAGCCTTTTTTTAAATATGCTGATCTTGGGACAGCTATACATGTCAGAAGTGTACTTCTTAGGAGTAGAACTCAATTGCAGTCAAGGCTGGCAGAGGCCATCCATTCATTTTCTAAGACGTCAATCCATTGGGGTCACGAGAGGTGCTGGTGTCTATCTCCGGCTGTCAATGGGTGAGAGGCGGGGTACAACCTGGACAGGTCACCAGTCTATCACAGGGCAAGGCCGGCAGAGGCAACACTGTGAACTGAAAATGGGTTTAATAAAGTATAAATTTACACAACAAGGCAGGCATGAACAGGCTTTGCATCATACAAAACAGTTGTGGAGCTGTTAGACATCGGATGGCAACAGTATAGACCCGTGAATGTAACATACCAGTATGTAACGCAGAGAGGTGGTTGCATAAATTAGATGAACAGAACAGGTGGATTCAATAACCTGATTGAGCATGGGTAAGAGAACTGACGTGGCAAGACCTGTAGAACATAATAAATCACTGAAAAGTATGAATCCGAAATGAAAACCATACCCAAACACCTAAATCTCGTGACAGAACCTCCCCCTCAGGGGTGAATACCAGATGCCCCCCAAAACGCCATGAAAAACAAAAATAACTTGAACAGGGCAGGCGGAGGGAGGGCTTGAAACAAAAACCAAGGTTCAGGCGGGTGACCCAGGAGCTGTGACACCACACACTTTTACCAGCTGAAAAAGTGCTTCCTGTAGCACTCTTTATTTCGGTGTCTCTCAGTCGTTCCTAATCAAGCTTCCATTGGTCCAAAATGTGGCTGCACATCTTTTAACTGACACCTCCACACACGAGCGCATCACACCCATTATGCCTTTCTTGCACTGGCTGCTTGTTTTTAAAGCTCTTAATGGTCTGGTCTGGCCCCAGCTTACATTTATTTTTTGTTAAGTTTCTACATGTGTGGTAGATCCCCAAGGTCATCTCAGTTGTTTTTCAATATTCTGAGAATTAAAACATTGGGGTGTCTGGGCCGCCTCAGTTACAGGACCAGTTCCCTATGGATTCCCGTTTAATTACTGACCTAAGTCTTTCATACTCAAAATTAAGATGTTTTTATTCAGGAAGGCTTTAAATACCCAGTAGCACTGTGCTATTTTATTTCAGACTTCTAACTTATATGTTCTTTTATCTACTGCAATTGTTGTATCTATTTTTGAAGGATTATCCTGAATTTATTGTAAAGCCCTCTGTCTGTCTGGTTGGCTGTTATAAAGGCCTATGAATGAGTGACAAATGAAATGAACCAGCATTAGAAGTAAATAACATTTTATGATGGCGTTTCCCAATGATAGCAGTCCTAATTATAACAGAACGGGCCCAGTTCAACACCCTGAGGACCATCAACATTAACAAAGTGAAAAAAACTATATTATTATGTGCAAACTGGAATTTGTAAAATGTAATTTGAATCAAGGGGTAAAACACGTCATCTCAGTTTTTTCATTATCTTTCGTCTGAATCAGGTGGTTTCACACTAAGGCTGAACGCCCATCCTTGTTTATGAATTGTTTTTAGTTCTGCTCACTGAAGACCGTAGAGGTGTAATTTGTCTGATTATTGGAATGTTTTTGGTTTTAAACGCAGACATTTTGCTGCCGAGCTTTAAATAGCCAAGTTGACCGCAGAATATTTGGTAGCGAGGCGAGGCCATGCCCAGAAGTGTGTGCGGTTTGAGCGCGCGTGTGTTGGACAGGAGAGAAGAGTGGCATTGGAGAGCAATAGTGAATGGCTGCGCTATTGCATCCTCCCAGGAGACCTCTAAAACACACAGTCCCGTCTGCATAAGCGCACACAATACACAAACAGCAGCTCAGTCGACCCGCCTCCTTCATCCCTCACGAAAAAGAAGAAAAAAAACTCCCATCCTGATGGCATACCTCTCCATCCTGGCACCGCCCCTCAGCTAAAGTCAGCGCACACGGTCTCTCCTCTTCAGACATACGGAGAGACGGCGGTGTGTGCAGGGGGCCCCTCAGAGTGTGCGCATGTTGCGGGAAAGAGGTGCAGAGGCTGCGGCGCGCTGACGGGACAGGGCAGGGCATACTCCGGTGTGTCAGAGAAGTTCTGAAGGAGGAAGAGCTCGTTCACCTCTCCATGCGCAACAGAAAACGGACACAACCACGCTTGTCAAAAAAAGACAACATCCAGTTAAATGCTCGTTTTTTATTCTTGGTTTCTTTTTTATCCATATCTGAGCGCTCTTCCCGTGCCTTGGGAGCTTACAGTAGCAGAGGACGGGACGGGATCCCTCGGATGCCGGACGATGGATTAACATCCCTCCGTGGATCCCTCAGTCTCGTTTACTCCTCTCCCCTCTGAGCCCCTCGTACCTCGGGATTATTTCCTCCTGTCGGACCTCTGCTCTCTGCCTCTCGAGATGAGGGAGGATCATGTTCTGCGGTGCGTCCTGATGCTCTGCTGCGCTCTCCTCTCCGCCAGCGCCAGCAACTGGCTGTAAGTTTTCCGAGCCTCCAGGTTTGTTTTCTCTTTTCACTGACCGGACCACCGCTCACACTTTCTCCCTCCATGCCCACAACACACACACACACACACCTGTTCTGCTGTTTTCATGCTGATCCCCGCATCGCCTGTCCTCTTTACCCCCGGCTCAGCGGCCGCTCAGGTTAATTATTGACCATCCCAAGAACACTCTCACTCCCCTGTCAGCCTTAGTAAGACTGCAGGTCTTACGAAGGGAAGAACAGTCTGGCACAATGAAAGCCAGAAGAAGCAAACTAACATATCTGCTCTAAAGAGCGTTGCAGTGAGCCTTTACTAGAAATTAAATTGCGGGCGGCTACAATTTTGTTTCCCATTTCATTAAAAAAAAAAATAATACTCGATTAAATGATATGACGTGCTTGGTTTAAGAGAGGATTTTCCTTGTTTTCATTCGGCTTGGACCGGTTCGATGTCCTAGTCCTCAGTGAAAATCCCAGTTTTAATGCATTAAGATTTACAAAGAAAAAGTTCAAATAAAATGCAGAAAATCACAAAATCTTATTCCTAACAATAATAATAACTATTATTCCCGTTACTGCCAGGATATTATGGAATGATTACAGTTTCAAGTGTATGTGAGGGAAATTTTAATAATCTTTTTTTTTCATCCTGCTGACAAGCAATGTGCAGCAACAGATGGACACTGCTTCATTCAGCTGGACAAACTCTGGCACTTTATCTGCCCGTCTGTATAAAGTACGGTTTTCTCTGCATCTCATGAAAAAAACAAAACGGCAGACTACAGTGTGAATTGAATTGTTTTTGTATCTGTAAGGTTTGGGTATAACCTGAAACCATAAAAAAAGAAATGAAAAAAGAATCTCTATAACATGATCTAACTTTTTTTTATTTAAAACAAAGGAAACAATTAATTGAAGTTCTTCTCTAATAAAACAACATAATTATTTTTACAGGGATATGGTTTATTGTCATTTTCAAAACATACATAGATTCAAGCAGCAATAAAGAATAAACATCTAAGCCCGAATGCATCTTCTTCCAAGTGACAGAATAGTGACCAGCAAGCTGACTGGCAGTGCACAGCAAGAGGTGGAGAAGAGGCCACGGCACATTAAGCTGTGATCCAATAAAGGAACAGAAAGTTCTGGTCACTCAGCCAGTTTCTCTGGCATTGCTTTAAGACAACTTTGGTCTGTAGGAACAGTATGGTGGACAATTTTAGTAGCATTGAAACTTTAATGTTACCACCTGTATATTTCAAAAACTGTTCAGTCATATTTAAATCTGTTTCACTGAGCCCTGTACCACAGGATTTGAGGGACAATAACAACTTACTGAAGAGAAATATGATATTGCTTTAATTGAGTTTTTAAAATACATCAAATAGAAATTACAATGTTGTGATTGATTGAGTGGATAGTAAAATGTGCAATGTTCTGATTGAATAAACACAGTTAAACAACTTGTCAGAATCAGAGTTATTAATGTTATTATCAAAAACAAAGAACAAGTTAAAAATATTTCTTTGTAAAATGGAACTAATTTCTATATGAGACATTCTGCCTGTGGCTAGACCTAAGGTTGTCATTGAAAAAGAGGGCCCAACCAAAGCATCAACAGAGACATTTACTTAATTTACCTTGCTGGGACAGCACTGCGCCTGACTCTGAGCTGCACCATGCCACCTCCTCCCGGGACCTGGGAGCCGGTCGGTTGGGCCACATGTGTGTGCCTGCTCTCCCAGCAGACCTGTGGGAGGTGTTTAGCTCACTCTCTGCATTCCTCTGCAGGCTCCGCTTCATTCTCTGCTGCCATTCATTTCCATTACCTTCCGAAAATCTATTTGTTTATGGGTGACTTTTTGTTTGTCTGTTTCCCCTTGTTCCATCGCAGGGAAAAGACTCGGCCGATATGACCTATGCCTGCCGCTGAGCCATTATTTAGTGACAAATCACCACCATCCAAAAAGAGTGTCTTTAAACATGCCTTCGTTTCTCCATTTCCTCGTAACGGCAACCTTGTTAGATTTATAATGGCACTCTGTGTTTGCATCAGGATCGTGCTGCAGACAGGCTAACCCACATTGCTGACAGATTCATCAGTGTAAGTCAAATTAAAGCTATGCCAAACAGCACTTGCTGCCTTGAACTCTGTCACCGAGTGCAGGATAATTGTACTGTTTGGGAGCTGAAGGTGTGGTGACAGCAGCACACAGCAGGACATGTACGGGCAGGCTGCTGAGCTATGGGATTTACACTGTTCAGACAGATCTGTGCGCCGGGCTGTGTGGTCTGTAGGGGAGTCGTCAAGGCTGCAGTAAGGGTCAAAGGATGGCCAGCAGTTAGAGGGCTGTTAACAAGTGGCTATAAAACCTGTGACAACTATATGTAAGCAACAGCTTAATCTCTGTGGCCCCCTAGACCCCAAACAGATCACTTAAATTCAGTAAGAATAGATTAGATCAGATATCAAAATGATTCACTTGTACAACTTCCTGTATAAGGTATCATTTTTCATCCCTGCTGTTTAATTTGCTTCATCTCTCGTATTTTTCAGCAGCAAGGACATGCTGCCACTCTTAGTCTTCTAACCTTGTTTCTACATCACAAAATACTCAAAGTGTCCAGTGTGTCATATAGCCGTTACATAAAAAAACACACTTTTTTATAGTACTGTTTTAATCTAAAATTCATTTCGGACAATGTGCTAATTACTAATAGTTAGTCTAAGAAAATAAATAGCAAAGGTACCAAAGAAAGCATGAATTTAAAGGCATTTTCTTTCTAATTGATTTTATACCCAAGCTTGAGATATATTAAAAAGTGATGAAACAACAAGAGAATCTGTTTATCCATAGTCTATACCCGCTTAGCCTTACAGGGTCACAGGATGGTTGGGTGGGTGACACCTTGGACAGGGTGACAGCCTATCACCGGACAAAACGAAGACACAGGACAAACAACCTTGTGTGCATGAACATTTTTGCTGAGGGTAACTTAGAGAGAGCAATGAACCCAACATGCATGTTTTTGGACTGTGGGAGGAAGCCGGAGTACCCGGCACAAACCCTCAAACCCAGGACCTTAATGGTGCAAGGCCACAGTGCTTCTAATAGTGTAAACATCGCCGCAGCTAATGGTTAAACATATTGCTATGACCATTGTTTAAGGATCCGATTGATATAACCTGTATTTTACAAAGAAATAGTTCCACTGGCCGATATTGGTTGAAACCTGCTGAATCAAGGTCAGTGTCTTCTTGCTGTAGTCAACACAGCAGAATGTTGTCTTGAAACTAGAAGCTGGGGTCTTTCTGCAGGTAGTTTGCATGTTCTGCCCCTTAAATGTATGGATTTTCTTCAGGTAACCCAGTTTCCTGTCTCAGATCAAAAATGTGTTTGTCCAGTGTGTCTCTGTTGATCTCTAGTAGACTGGCTACCTGCTTATGGTGTACTGTGCCTCATTCTTCTTGAATGCTGGAGATAGGTAGAAGCCCCCTCCCCTGGGTATAGAAAATGGATGGAAACTTGGATCTGCATTCATAGCAACATTTCACATTACCACAGACGCCCACATAAGAAGTGGCAGATGGTGGCATGGTGTTGCCCACCACCCTGGTGCCTATACTTGCTCAGCTGGAGCTGGATGTGTAGGGATGGCCTAGGAATCTCTGACTGCATCATGGTAGGGCTGGTGGGGCTGGGCTGCTCCCTAGTTGTTTTTCTGGGTGCACGGGCCCCGGTGGGTTAGCTCCTGTCTGGATGCCACACAAATGCCTCTTTTGTCTCTCCTGTATCCATTGTTTTCTCCCTGCTCTTCTTCCTTTTTCTTCCTTCTTTACCACTGTAGCAGCGCTATCGTGGCACTCAGTGGTACGGCATAGGTATTGCAAAGCTTATTACGCCTCCTCCGGCTTCATGCGATTTCCTTTATGCACTAACTTTTCTATGCGGACACAGTATTTGGCTCCATGTGACTAGCTCTCAGTGACTAGCTCACCAGGTGGGAATGTAATGTACCTTCCTTATTTTGTTTTCTCAAAGAACACACTGTGTGTGGGCTGGTGCCTGCTTGGCTGTGTGGCGATGTCCCCTGCTTGGTGCTCCGTGGTCTTGCTGCCAGGGGTTGGTGCGAGCCCTGGTTCGCCAGGTGACTTAGTCCCGGGCTTGGCATGGCTGGATATAGCTGGGGGGAGGGGGGGGGGGGTCAGTGTCCTACACCTCACCCTTTGCCTCTTTGGCCTAGGGCTGCTGCTCCTGTGCTTCACTGACTACCTGTCTCTGTGTCTATAGTATGGTGTCCTTGGGGTGATGCCTTGTGTTTTCTGCCTCAGTCTGCTGCAGACGTCCGGAGCCAGGTTCATCTGTCCTTTGCTGCGCTGGTGCTGGTAATCAGCAGGGTACCGGAGGAAATTGGGCTACAGCAAAGAAGAAGAGGATGAAAATGTGTCAATAGGCAGAGAGAGATGAAGAAAAGGAAATGTCTGGGACTGAGAGTAGGAAGTTTGTGCCACTCAGTGTGGCAGTACACCGCTCCCTAAAGGGATGGGTTAAACTCAGGGACACATTTCCCATCTGTGGGACAGTAAAGGGAAAATATTTATTTATTTCTAAGATACATTTCAGTTATATATTTCTTAGATACCATTGATCTTCCATGTACAGTAACTAAATAAGCAGCAGATAGCCTTGGAGCCAAAAGTTTAATTCCAGATAGCCAAGCCACGGACTATAAGCCTCCACACATTCTGCGCCATCACCAGCGCTAAGCCCCGCAGCACCCTGTACTTTCTTTTTAATTTTTTTTATTTTGACCAACAACAGGTATTGGGGGTCAGGTTAAGTCAGGTACTCCAATACCAATCATTTAGAAATATCTTGACTGGAACCCCGATATAATACCCAAATCAACATTAGTGATATCTTTCTATTTTATATAACTATATTGATTAAATAATAAGGGTTTACAAGTGTTCTCATTTGGGTCAGTGAGGTCAAGACAGCAAAAAAAGCTAACAGACTAGACTGATATAATGTTAAATGTAAGTAAGTACAGTGCAGTGGACCATCTTGAATGATATCTAATAAGTAGTGATTTTGTGTGTGACTGCATTAGAGCATTCCTGCTCTCAGATATAGCTTCATTATGAAGTATAAAGCTGTGCAACTGTGTTTTGAGCTCTTGTGAAACATCCCAATTCCATCCATCTATTATCTAACACACCTACCCCTTGTGGGGTCGCGATGGTTGCTGGTGCCCATCTCCAGCTGTCAATGGGCGAGAAGTGGGGTACACCTTGCACCTTGGACAGGTCACCAGTCTATCGCAGGGCAACATCCCAATTAATATTCATAAAATAATCATTATTTGTCACTTGGAAATTTTTTAATCTAGAATAACAAACTGCTAATCGTTGATGTTTGTTATTTTCAAATTGAATTGTTATTTCCTTCCATATTTAAAGGTAACTGATTAACAATGCAAAATGTTGCCATATTGCAATAAGAGCTCAATAACTGTGCAGGGAAATTCTTAATCTCATGAAAAAAGGCGGCAATGGCTTGTTACAGGTAGACCCTAATGTTTTCAGTTGAAACTAGTTTAAATATAGATAGCTACTCTTTGTAAAGTTTGCCAACTTTAAATTATTGGTAATTGTGTTTCCAACAGGGCTTTTCTTTGCATCTTTAGTGGTGTTTCATAAAAATGGGTCTGAATACTATTATGTCTGTTGTCCAGTCAACATCACTAAGGGTGCAGGGCCATGTTGTTCTGTTTCATCTGGATGTGCTTTAGATTATTGTACATTTATTCAGAATAGAACCCCTCTGACAGGCGCAGTATGTGTGTCATTGGTGGAAAAAGGAAGCATGTTGCTCTTTTGGATTTGGCTTTGCATCAAGAGACGTTCAGCATAATATGCCATTGCTGGTTTACTGAGAATAGTTCAGATTGGAAGCAATGTCTTCCATACAGGTGCTTTTGTACCCAGAAGGTCAAGCACCATGTGGCAGGACAATACATGGCATGTTGCTTTCTAATTTTCTGTTTTCTTATGACTATAATTAACAGACTTACAGAAAAAGACACCATATAGTTAGGGAGTTAAGTTGAAGTTGCTTTTGATCAGTGGTCTCAAACTCCAGTCCTTGAGGACTAGTGTCCTGCAACTTTTAGATGTGTCTCTGCTTCAACACACCTGACTCCAATACTATCTAATTTGCAGAGCTCTGCAGAGCTTGACTACACGCTAGTGAGGTAGTTCAGACTGTTGATTCGGGCGTATATGGCAAGGGATGCATCTAAAAGTTGCTGGACACCAGCCACTGAGGATTTGAGTTTGAGACCACTGATTTAGATGATCCTAAAGTTAAAGTTAGGATTTTATGCTATCAGCAACACAGGTTGAAAATGCTTCGAAATTGACTGCAGGTGAACTGAGTTATAAGAAGCCTTTAAAGGACAGTGTCATATATAGATATACAAGATTAAATCAATCCAATTCACACCAATACAGTACAATCATTTTGTAGTGTCTGAAAAACATCATTTAGAGAAACTTGATTCCTTTACAATAAGGATTTAGCCTTTTTCTCAATTGGAAATACTTGTTAGCCACATAAATGATAAATATAGAAAAGCTAGATATTGTATAAACCTATCCAATCTTTAATAACTGGTTGATAAGTCCTTTTCCCTAGCTTTTTACAATGAGTTGTATCGGATTACTGACATCAATCTTGAGCGTCGTCTGCATGTCAACACATCAATAAAGTCTTTTAATATAAATAATTTTACAATAAAACCTTTTCAGAGGCCAACCAACATGTCTCAAACTGTCATCTAAGGGGGAATAAGTAGGCTACTCTCACTATACCTAAAGGATTACATTTAGAGATGGGTTAGAAAAATTAGCAGACACGCTCAAAGTCATTTATTTGTTTTGTTAAACTGGCACAAATCTCCTTTACAGAAAGGATTGTACTCTTTATTTATTGGCTGAAGGAAGCCAATCTCTTTTAAACCTCAAAAGAATGGGCTATTTACTTTTCAAACCCTTGTGAAACAGAGAGTTCAAGTTAGGACGTCATGGGCTTCTGTCAACGTGATGCAAGGGACAGTGAAGCAAAAGCAATCGAGATAAAGAATTGAATACTGCTGTAACTTTATCTTACATGTGATTTGATGCCCATTCCAGCTGCTAAATATACTTGCATCATGTCACAGTATGGAAAGTATGACTCCTTTGGTTTTCTTTTTGTTGGTATGCAAGTCTGTGAACATGGCTGCATGTTTTGAATTTTCATTGCCTTTGGGGATTTTAAACCAACGCTAGCCCTTTGCCTAAATCCAAATCATCAACTTTACATATTTAACACTACACTTCACTGTCCCACACATAAACACCAGGAATTAGTATTCAATCAGAACTTGACTGAATAGACTCAACACACAAAACCTACAGACGATAGGGGGGAATTAGATACAGGAGAGAAACAAAACAGGAAGTAAACACAACACGGAACAGAAAGGGTCAGACTAACCTAAATTAGACAGGAAAAGTGCAAGAACAGACACAAACATACTAACATATGGTGATACTTAAAACCAGAACCTACACATGCCAAGCACATGCATAAATATAAGTACATGTGCATGATGTGTAATGCTAGCTAGAAAATATACAGACAACGCAAGTAATTTATGGGAAATTAAAAGTACATTTAAATTTTACTAGTACATTAAAATATGATGATGTTGGTATGTTTTATTTATGTATATTTTCTGTGTATTTTTCCACTTTTTGTTGTCGAATGTTACCGGAGCAAGATTATCATTTCCAAGATTAACTGTCAAACACAAATTTTCCGAGGTCTGCATGGTGGGGCAGTTGTTTGCTCTTGTTTCCTGGCAGCAACAAGCGCTACCAGCTGCTTGTTTGTCCCGTGTGTCTCTATAGCTATGTTTACATGCACAAACTTTCACGATCAGATTGAAATGTATTCAGATTAAAAAACAAAAATAATCAGATTGTACCGTTTACATCACACAATCAATTAATCCGATGATGATGTACGTTTATATGCACCTGGCTTTATTCAGATAAGAACCACTCTGACATGCGCAGTAATCAAATTTACCTAAAAAAAATAGAGAAGCAGAAGAACTTCCTTCTTTGCTGAACAACAAGAAAAATTAAACAAAGCAGTATTGTATAAGTTTGTTTGTCTTGCAAGCGCCCTGCTGGACTTGCACCATGTTCTATTTTCGATTCAAATGTTACTGAATAAATAACAATTTTGAACTCTTTGATTGTTTTGAATAGAAAGGTTGTATGGGTAGCACCGACAGTTTTGCTTCCCAACATATTCCCGCCACTCAACAATGTGGAAATACGTCACATTTATGTCGGGCACACATGCACATTCGGGTCAGTTTGTCACATTCAGAATAACTTGATGCTGACAAGCGTTTATATGCATGTCGATTGAATTATCAATCGGCATAAACCACCCCTCTCATTATGAATACAATTTCATTCCGTTTGACCTTAATCCGATCATCATATGCCCATTGCTGGCTTACATGACACATTTTTATTCCGATTTCATTTGTCCATATTAACGTAGCTTATGTTGTCCTGTGGTGGACCAGCGACCTAGCCAGGCCAGGGTGTACCCCACAGGCCACCCAATGACCACTGCAGATGAGCAACAGCCTCCCACTGGTGCTTATCTCCAGCGATCATTGGCCACAACCCTGCATTCATTAAGTTCCATTAAGTCTTTTCCCAGTTATTTACAGGTCCCAGAATTATTCAATTTGAGAATTTTTTTTGATAAATGATTTTAACAGAAAAACAAGTCAGCAGAGTCAAAGGGCCCTTTTTCCACATTGTCATGCAACTGGTCTTCCTGCCACTAAAGGGCAAATGGATTTTGTTGCCCCTTTGAAGCTCGGAGAAGTTAGCTTAGTTAGATTCTCTGGAAATGACACATGACAGCAACTATGTGGCAGTAAAATAGCCTGCGTCATTTGATCCATTTATGAAGACATTCAAAGCATTCAGTGCCTTTATATGTTTCATCCCTTGAAATTGTTCAGTCCACCACAAAAAACAAATCAAATTTTGAGCCACGTGAAAATTCAAAGTCTCAGATGTTGGTGATTTCTACAAGTTAAAAAGGATTCATACTGGATTGTGTGGGTTGTGGATAGTAATTTACACAGTACATTTTATATGCAGAGTAGAGCTTTAACACACACATACACACAAAGAGACACATATTAAACTGTGTAAACAGTAAGCAGGACCAGTAAATGCTTCAAGTTGAGACCTGTCTGCTGCACATGAATGATGTAAATTTTTACAAGCAGGCCTATCTTCTTATCTGTCCAAAGTGAATGTGAAAACAAAAACAACCTGAAATCTGCCAAGTGGTGATAAAATATCTCATTATGAATGCAAAGATAGATGACAGCCAAATTATTTTATATTACTCAAATAATTAACATGCAGTAATAAAATATGTATATGTTTTTATCTTTTATCAATGTGAAAGCAAACAGACACGAACGTAAACTGCCTACATGAACAGTAAAATTATCAACCTCTTCAACTTTAAACAGATACTGTAGTTCTTAGGAAAGTTGCAGCACCTTCCACTCACACTTATCTGGCGTACAATCAAATCAGCTAGTAAAACCATGTCTTAATAAAAAAAAGTTTTCAAAAAGTCAGCTAAATTTAGTGGCATTATTAGATTATGATGGTAAAATCTCATACTTGTAACAGTTGAAAGGGAACCATTTAGTTGCCGGTTTATCTTTTTAAAAAGGAGGAATGTATTACAATTTGTTTGTCACACTACACCTCTGTGGAACTGTGTCTTGGGACGAAATTAGTAGATTTCCTCTGAGAAGCAGTTACTGAGGCTCAAATAGATGTAAAACAAAACCCTAGAAATGTTTTTTACTCCACATTCACATTCATGACTTTTGTTTGCTCCAGGTGTGTGTATTGGGTGACAACGGAGTAGCTTCAAAGGAACTAAAGAGATTTCCTACATTGGCATGTCGTTAATGCTGCTATTAGATGGCCACTGAACAACAACTACCGTATGTAAATGTAATGTTTGTAAGCAAAAGTCACTTTGATCTCTGATCTAATGCAAACGTTTAGAACATTTAGGATAACCCTCAAGTCATAAAGGCACGGCTGTGGTAATGTCATTGTTTGGGGCTATTTCAGTATTATTTCAGTGAATTTTCTATGTGCTATTGTTATGATATATTTTTCTGGGATGAACCCGGACACAGCACGCACACACAGAGTCAGTTCTTATGAGTGAGTTTTTATTGAATAGTGTGGAAGATGGATGATTAGACCAGAGTCTTTCAACGGACGGAGGTGAAGGGTGTAGAAGCTGGCTGGCAGGAGGAGTGTGGAGAGACTGACCGGGAGGAACTCTGGAGCCGAGCACTGGAGAGCAGGACATCTGAGCAGAGCCGTGGAGCGCAGAGCATCAGAGCCGAGCAGAGCATCAGAGCCGAGCAGCGGCGAGCAGAACGTCAGAGCCGAGCAGAGGCGAGCAGAGCATCAGAGCCGAGCAGAGCATCAGAGCCGAGCAGTGGCGAGCAGGACGTCAGAGCCGAGCAGAGGCGAGCAGAGCATCAGAGCCGAGCAGCGGCGAGCAGAACGTCAGAGCCGAGCAGAGGCGAGCAGAGCATCAGAGCCGAGCAGAGCATCAGAGCCGAGCAGTGGCGAGCAGGACGTCAGAGCCGAGCAGAGGCGAGCAGAACGTCAGAGCCGAGCAGTGGCGAGCAGAGCGCCAGAGCCGAGCAGAGGCGAGCAGAACCTCAGAGCCGAGTAGTGGAGCACAGGACGTCCGAGCCGTGCAGTAGAGGTCTGAACGTCTGAGCCGAGCGGTGGAGGTCTGAACGTCTGAGCCGAGAGGTGGAGGTCTGAACGTCTGAGCCGAGAGGTGGAGGTCTGAACGACTGAGCTGAATACTGGAGAAAACAAAACTGTCGGAAAGTCTTTGGGCTGACTGTAACAAGACCAGGTGAAAGGAGTCTTCAGGCTGACGGGTACAAACGGAGCTGACAAGAAAAACTGGCAGGGACTGAGCGGGAGTGAACGCTATGGACCGGCGACGGGAACAGAAAGAGGTGAGTCTGATAAAGCAGTGGGAACAGGTGGAAGCAGTTGTGGGTTAATTGCAGCCTGCCAGGTGAAACTGATCAGGCTGCGCAGGAACAAGAGAGAGGGAGAGAGGCTCAGCATGCAGCCAATAAGCTGCATCCTGACAGTACCCCCCCCCCAAGGCCGGACACCGGACGGCCCAGAATCCCCACGCCGGGCGGGTGGAGGGGGCCCAGGAAGGCGGGCAAGAGTCGAAACCGAACACTGAGGGACCAAAGAGCCTGCAAACACAAAAGGGGCCAGAGAACACGGGGAACCAAGGAGCTAGAGAACACTGATGTGCCAAAGCACAATCAGGGGGCGGCACATCAGGGAAAGACACGAACGCTTGACTGCGCCGGGGAAAAAGCGAGTACTTGACAGCGCTGGGGAAAGAGCGAGCGCAACACAGCGCCAAGGGAAGGAACGGGCGCAACACAGCGCCAAAGGGAAGGAACGGGCGCAACACAGCGCCAAAAGGGAAAGAACGGGCGTACACAACGCCAAAAGGGAAGGATCGGGCGTATGGAAACGCCAAAAAGGGAAGGATCGGGCGTATGGAAACGCCAAAAGGGAAGGAACGGGTGTATGGAAACGCCAAGGGGAAGGAACGGGCGTATGGAAACGCCAAGGGCAAGGAACGGGCGTGTGGAAACGCCAAGGAGAAACAACGCCGAAGCGTGAGAGGAGCGCTGGAGCCCAAGGGGCGAGATCGCCGGGGCGTGAGGGAAACGCCGAGGCGAAACGGACGCATGACAGCGTCAAGGGGAAAATATAGGCGTACGAAAACGCCAAGAGGGAAGAACGGACGTACTTAACGCCAAAGGAAAAGAACGGGCGTACAAAACGCCAAGGGGAAAGAACGGGCGTACTTAACGCCAAAGGGAAGGAACGGGCGTACTTAATGCCAAAGGGAAGGAACGGGCGTACTTAACGCCAAAGGGAAGGAACAAGCGTACTTAACGCCAAAGGGAAGGAACGGGCGTACTTAACGCCAAAAGGGAAGGATCGGGCGTATGGAAACGCCAAAAAGGGAAGGAACGGGCGTACTTAACGCCAAAGGGAAGGAACGGGCGTACTTAACGCCAAGGGGAAAGAACGGGCGTACTTAACGCCAAGGGGAAAGAACGGGCGTACTTAACGCCAAAGGGAAGGAACGGGCGTACTTAACGCCAAAGGGAAGGAACGGGCGTACTTAACGCCAAAGGGAAGGAACGGGCGTACTTAACGCCTAAGGGAAGGAACGGGCGTACTTAACGCCTAAGGGAAGGAACGGGCGTACTTAACACCACAGGGAAGGAACGGACGTACTTAACGCCAAAGGGAAGGAACGGGCGTACTTAACGCCAAAGGGAAGGAACGGGCGTACTTAACGCCAAAGGGAAGGAACGGGCGTACTTAACGCCAAAGGGAAGGAACGGGCGTACTTAACGCCAAAGGGAAGGAACGGGCGTACTTAACGCCAAAGGGAAGGAACGGGCGTACTTAACGCCTAAGGGAAGGAACGGGCGTACTTAACACCACAGGGAAGGAACGGACGTACTTAACGCCAAAGGGAAGGAACGGGCGTACTTAACGCCAAAGGGAAGGAACGGGCGTACTTAACGCCAAAGGGAAGGAACGGGCGTACTTAACGCCAAAGGGAAGGAACGGGCGTACTTAACGCCAGAGGGAAGAACAAGTGTACGACAACGCCAGAGGGAAGAACAAGTGTACGACAACGCCAGAGGGAAGAACAGGCGTACGACAACGCCAGAGGGAAGAACAGGCGTACGACAACGCCAGAGGGAAGAACAGGCGTACGACAACGCCAGAGGGAAGAATAAGCGTACGACAACGCCAGAGGGAAGAACAAGCGTACGACAACGCCAGAGGGAAGAACAGGCGTACGACAACGCCAGAGGGAAGAACAGGCGTACGACAACGCCAGAGGGAAGAATAAGCGTACGACAACGCCAGAGGGAAGAACAGGCGTACGAAAACACCAAGGCTCAACAACTCCTGCTGGAACACGACTGGTGTACAGAAACGCCAGGGGAAAACCCACCGGGGCGTGAGGGAAACACCGGGGCTTGGGGAAGAGAACGCCGGGGCGCCAGGAAGAAGAATGCCGGGGCGCAAAGGGAACGCCGGGGCACAAGGGAAACAGGAATATCTAAAACACCAGGGAACAAGAACGGAGGGCGTACTAACACGCCGAGGAACCGAGAAAAGAGGGCGTCCTAACACGCCGGGGAACCACGAATCAGAGGGCGTCCTAACACGCCGGGAAACCGAGAATCAGAGGGCGTCCTAACACGCTGGGGAACCGAGAATCAGAGGGCGTCCTAACACGCCGGGGAACACTAAATCTAAACGCCAGGAAAACAAGACCTAAACACCAGGGAACTAGAGGGTGAGCTAGGCAGCAACAGGCCAGGCGCGCCAGAGGGCACAGACAGCGACTTAAGCACCGGAGGGCTCTGGCGGCGACCTGCGTGCACTGGGTAGCGACAGGCTGGCGCACCAGAAGGCTCAGCCGGCGACATAGGAGCGCCGGAGGGCTCTGGCGGCAACCTGCATGCGCAGGGCAGCGACAGTCTGGCCCACCAGAGGGCTCAGCCGGCGACATGGGTGCGCCGGAGGGCTCTGACAGCGACCTGCATGCGCCTAAACAGGGGAACAACACAGAGACACTAGGGCAAGACAGAACAAAACAACTACGGAAGGGAACTAAACTAACCTAAACAGGGCAAAACATACAACGAAAACAGGAGAAGGGTGTAGGGACCTAGAAAGCGTAGGGCCCTTAGAGAGCGCAGGGACCTTAAAGAGCGCTGGACTCCATCCAACGCAGGAACCCATACAGCGCAGGAACCCATAAGGCGCAGGAACCCAGACACCTAAATACTAAGGGGGAAGAAAAAAAACAAAACAAAACTAAAATAAAGAAAAAACAAATACAGAACAAGACTAGAACTACCGGGCTAGGACAGAAACTACAGAGGCTAGACTGGAACTACAGGGGCTAGACAGGGACTACAGGGTCAAGACAGGGACTACAGAGCTAACGAAACTACAGGGCTGACGAAACTACAGGGTCTCAAACTGAAAAATAAAAACAAGACTGGTAAACTAGGAAAGGAACCAAAAGCTAAAGCAAAACTATGAAACAAAGCAGAACCGGGAGATGAGGGCAAATACAGCTGAACTGATGAAAAACTAGATAACTAGAGCTAGAAATAACACAAACCAAAACAGGAAGTCTAAGGTAAAAACTGGAACTCAAAAACAAAACTCAGAAAACTAACCTAAAAAATAGAACCGAACTGGATAAACAAAAGCTAAATAAAACTCAAAAGCAACATAAATCCCAAAAAATTCTAAGTAAAGCAAAAACTAAGGTTGAGCCAAAACAAAGAACAGAAGGCGGAAATAATTCTTCTAAAACAATAAAAAATATACAAAAAGACTAGAAACTAAAGCAGATCTAGAACACAACACCAAAAAAAATAACTCCAAACAAAAACCAGAAGGCGCTGGGTAGCAAAGTCTGAATATGCTGGGCAGCAGCAAAAGTTAGCGCTGGGCAGCGACGGCGAGGAGCGCTGTCCTTAGTGCTGAGCAGCGGGGAAGGCGGACCAGGAAAACAGAGTCAGAGTCAGTCGCAACTCTGCGACCCAGGCGAGACGAGACAGAAACGTGGCGTCGCAACACAGCGACCCAGGCAAGATGAATCCAGAAGCGTGGCGTCGCAACTTTGCGACCCAGGCGAGACGAACCGGAGGCGAGGCAGATCCTACCAGCTTCTACACCAGGCTCTGTGCGTGCTCGGGTTCATCCCTTGGCCGGTCCATAATGTTATGATATATTTTTCTGGGATGAACCCGGACACAGCACGCACACACAGAGTCAGTTCTTATGAGTGAGTTTTTATTGAATAGTGTGGAAGATGGATGATTAGACCAGAGTCTTTCAACGGACGGAGGTGAAGGGTGTAGAAGCTGGCTGGCAGGAGGAGTGTGGAGAGACTGACCGGGAGGAACTCTGGAGCCGAGCACTGGAGAGCAGGACATCTGAGCAGAGCCGTGGAGCGCAGAGCATCAGAGCCGAGCAGAGCATCAGAGCCGAGCAGCGGCGAGCAGAACGTCAGAGCCGAGCAGAGGCGAGCAGAGCATCAGAGCCGAGCAGAGCATCAGAGCCGAGCAGTGGCGAGCAGGACGTCAGAGCCGAGCAGAGGCGAGCAGAGCATCAGAGCCGAGCAGCGGCGAGCAGAACGTCAGAGCCGAGCAGAGGCGAGCAGAGCATCAGAGCCGAGCAGAGCATCAGAGCCGAGCAGTGGCGAGCAGGACGTCAGAGCCGAGCAGAGGCGAGCAGAACGTCAGAGCCGAGCAGTGGCGAGCAGAGCGCCAGAGCCGAGCAGAGGCGAGCAGAACCTCAGAGCCGAGTAGTGGAGCACAGGACGTCCGAGCCGTGCAGTAGAGGTCTGAACGTCTGAGCCGAGCGGTGGAGGTCTGAACGTCTGAGCCGAGAGGTGGAGGTCTGAACGTCTGAGCCGAGAGGTGGAGGTCTGAACGACTGAGCTGAATACTGGAGAAAACAAAACTGTCGGAAAGTCTTTGGGCTGACTGTAACAAGACCAGGTGAAAGGAGTCTTCAGGCTGACGGGTACAAACGGAGCTGACAAGAAAAACTGGCAGGGACTGAGCGGGAGTGAACGCTATGGACCGGCGACGGGAACAGAAAGAGGTGAGTCTGATAAAGCAGTGGGAACAGGTGGAAGCAGTTGTGGGTTAATTGCAGCCTGCCAGGTGAAACTGATCAGGCTGCGCAGGAACAAGAGAGAGGGAGAGAGGCTCAGCATGCAGCCAATAAGCTGCATCCTGACAGCTATACCATATGGTACGGTATGGCATGGCATGATATGGCTTGTCTATAGGTAAAAATGCGTGGAGTTTGCATGTTCTCCTCGTGCATATAGGGGTTATCTTTGGGTGCTTTTTCCCACAGTCCCAAAACATGACAGTTAGGTTAATATTAGATATGCATGTTAAAGAAGTTAACTTACTTAGTAGATCCCAGCAGATTTAAAACTGTTGTATTGTGATCCTGATACCAAAAGTAAAAACAAAGCCCTTTTTTAAGGTTTCACAAATAACTAAATAGATTGCTAGCTGTGTTTTAATAAAAAAAAAATAAAAATAAACAGTGGAGGAGATGAGCATAAAACCTCTTTAACAATCATGCAATTATTAATATGTAGATAAGATAAACTTTATAATTTCCGTAGGGGGAAATTAATTAGTTTCAGCAGCCCAACAGATTAAAGCTGCAGCTCTAGTAATGTAGTTTTATTGAGGATAATTTAATAATAGGAAACATTGAATAATTAGAAAAATTGGATAAATGTACAAAGAATAAAATACAGAGGTATTTTTACATTATTTACAGAAAATTATATCGATAATAAACATTTTGAAAAATTGAAAAAAGTTGCGGAAAAAGTATGTACCTATATACACACTTTAGAAAGAATAAAAGAGGTGAGAAAGCATTTTCTGTATTGTACATGATGTGACGTATGCCTGTGTGACACCTTCTCCTCTCTGGCTTTTGATTGCTCCACGGAGCACTTCTCATTTTCCAGGCTGGCACCAAGACACGCAAAGAAAAAGGCGCATTGATCTTTTCCTCTCTGTTTTTTTTTTTTTTTTCACTTTTTTCTCCATTTTGAGTTGGTAGTTTTGCTAAATGCAACCGCTTTATACAAACACGCAATCCCTGTAAAATGCTGACAGGTAAGGCACATTAATATCCAATAGATGAAGTAGTAAAATGACCAGTATGGTGAGTAAACAAAACAAGCAAATCAAAATGATGATGAGAATGTAAATAAGGTACGTTTACATATTTTGATTGTGCGAAATTTCATCATCATGTGTCAGATTTCATAATCCTGTCTAATCGGTTAATTTCTCTCTTTGATCAGCATTTGTGTGTTTTTTTTTTCTTGTACTATCAATCAATCACAGCTCTTAAAAGAGCGTCACACCTAGCAACAGGGTCAACCACATCTCCTCACTGAGATAAATGCTTCTCTTGTCTACTCACTCAGAGACGCTCTCAGCAGCAATCTGAATCACACTGAAGCTAAGACTCCTACGAAGGAAGATTTAGGCTAGGATAGGAGCTCTCTGAGAGGATTCTGAGTATCTCTGTGAATACACACAATGATCTGACGAGTGGTATTTATTTACCCTGTCAATATAACAGAGCCCATCCAGAACCATTTTATTCCTTCTACAAAATATATAGTTACATAGTTACACCTTACCATCCTCACCATCCTTGCATCCATGTCCTTTAAAAACAGCAGTGCACCAACTGCAGGTTGCTCAAGTGTGAGCCACCGGAATTGACAAAGTTTCCTGATAGGAGTCAAAATGTTTTCAGAAAGACCTGAACGAAAGTCCGGTTGCTTTCGATTTAAGCCTGCTTGCTGTTGTGGTGACCCGTATAAAGCCGGGCATACACTGTACGATATTTTCAGTCGTTGTCCTCATATACAGCTCAAACTGTACGACGAAACCGCAGGGTTTAAAAGTTCACTGCTCACCATGTCTGTTCTTACACTGTACGGCCCGACGCTCTGATGCGACCTGACTGCTCACACTGTACGTCTAAAAACCAGACGACGGACTCAGCCCCAGAGAGAGATGGCGCTACTCGTCTATTCGGAAGCCAAATGTCAACAGTAGAATAAGAAAAACACGGAAGTGTCAATGCTCACTGTTAAATATAAGGCTCACAAGAACGAAACGTGCTGCCTTGGCAATTCTACAAGTTGCTCCTCCGTAGTTTGACGTCATGTCACACGTACCGCCGCCATGCTTCTCTCAGCTCCTGTGTTTCCATCTGAGAAGAAGACGAATTCCCTTGTTTGCACATGCACAGTGTGCGAGGTTAAGGGGAAATCGGCTTGTAGATGCTGGTAGCTCTGCGTCAACAGCAGGATGCGCTCATGATCACCTCATGAGGCCCGACTGCATTTAAAACATTTTCATCCGACTGTATGATTCCTGATCGGGAGGTGGTCATGAGAGGCTAATCACCCCTCATTACCCCATGTATACTACATGATGCAGGACGCACGATGAAGCTGAACTCGGCCTGATCCACAGGATTCTCACACAACTGAAGAATCTGTCCAAAAAGGGCAAAAAATCGTCGTCGGCTTAACTTAGAATTTGCACAGGCATGAAAGTGGGGTTCAGCTTTAGTCTGCTAAGTGTGAACCATTTTTTTTACAAAATAAATTCTCATTTACTAGAGACAAGACATTCTCATTAGAAAATGACCTGCCTTTTTATGCGCTGTCCATCCATAAAAAAAACAAAGAGGCTATTTCACTTTACAAATAACATTTATTGTTACATTTATTATGAATGCTGTCCCAGCTCTTGCTCTGTGATTGGCCAGCTAAAAGATTTACTTTACCTAAACAGAGAAATGGCCTTGGATACAGGAAGAACCGCAATCTTCCACCAGGTCCTGCATTTAGAACTAATCAGCTGTTCACAGCTATTGTACACAGATCAGAACGTTATACAGGCGAACACGTATGCTCATCTACTGGCTGGCTCCAAGCCTGTTGGGGCCATAGCACTAGCACCGGCTGTGGAGATAACTTTGGGACTTTTACAGCCTCTTTCCACAAATGTGTGTTAAAGTGATGTTTGCAGTGTACGAATGTGTGTGTGAGGGTTGCGGTGTTGGCTGTGTGTGTTATTTTTAGAGGGAAATAAGCTCTAGTGGAGCCGGCAGCATATAAATACACCCAGACACTCACGGGCACACACACAGAGACACACACAGTGAGCTGGACGCTGCAGTAATGTTAAGGGACCTTATATTGCTTCACCTTTTCCCCTTCAATGTTTTAACCTTAACGTCCCCTATTTTTTTCTTTTTAAGACAAACATCTTTTGTCTCACCTTTTTTTTTTTCTCAATTACCGTTCTTTCTCCCACATCCTGTCCTCTGTGTTATCTTTCCTTCTGGTGCTGCCTCCCTCCCACATTTAATCACAAGGCCATTTTGAGTGTTATGACTGAAGATTTGACCCACCCAGCCCATAATACAAAGATCCAAACACCTACCCATTGTTATAACCAAAGCTTTTTAAGCCCTTAAACCAGCTACTGCGTGTCATTCTTGGCTTTGAATTTCTCTTCTCTGAGTGGCTTTTTTAAAATTAGTATTAAAAATGTGTGCTTGTTTGCATTTGTCTTTCTGGCAACAGTTTCCTTGACGATTGTGTGGCTCCACAGCCATTACTAACATTTTGGCATTAACACAGTTCCAAAGCAGGGAACTCGTATGATCATCTATGGTCAAGTGACCATATGGTATGCTGACTTTGAGTACATTTGGAAAACATAAAGAATTGACATATTTTCAGATCTCATGAATGACTTTTTGAGTTTACAGCAGAGAAAAGCATCAACAGGCTTTCAAATAGAAGAAAGACAAGAGTGCACAGTCTGCAGGGGTTGTTTACATTCTTCTCGGTACAGTTACATCCAGCCGCGATTTGCTGTCGCACTCCACGGTCTGAACGACATGTAGTCATCCAGCAGATGCCTCTTTGCTTATCTTCTCTGCTCAGTCCTTTTCAGTGCAAAATATCCCGGCCATTCGGCTTCTTTGTTGCACTCGAAGATTTAAAAGCGGAGTACAGCAGCGGGACAAGCTTTTGATCTTGCAGACTCTCTGCCGTCAAAACAATGACGGAGAACAATGAGGAGAAATTCTGAGAAAGCACAACACTGGGCAACAAGGCCACATTTGTGGCTTGATTCTGGGTTTACCTTGTCATGAGTTTTTAACATGGTAGATTCATGTATACAGTACCATACCAAAGCATTCACACTTTCATTTGTGTCACATTACAGCTGGGAACTTGAATGTATGTTTTGTGGATTTTATTTGATAGATCCACACTAAGTCACAATTGGTTGAAGTTTAGATCAAAGCCGATACATGTGTTAGACTGGCCTAGTCAAAGTCCAGATTTAAATCCAACTGACAACTTCCAACACCAAAAACAGATCTTTAAAGACACTAATCTGACTGAGCCTGACACACTGCCAAGAAAAATGGGCAGGAAATTCAGTCTGTCGATGTGCAAAGACGGAGGAGACTCCTTGTTGCCATAATTGCCAGACTAACTGCCGAACTGTTGAGCTTATAAAGTATGTGACAACATGTGAAAGTATGAATAGCTTGCAAGACAAACCTTGTTTGCATATCATAATCGCTTTTCCTTTACTGTTTCTGGTTCATTTTCAGCTTTTTGTTCTTCTCTCTGGCTGTGACAACTTTCAGATTGCATTTTTTGTAAACTAATCACATTTTTGTGTTTTCTGTTTTTAATTACTCGTGTGGTGCATGCTTTGTACCATATTGTAGAATATACCCCCACAAGTCTATTCAAAAACTGTCCTGGCATTACTAACAGTTTATGGCCTCTTAGGGAAATTGTCAGGCCAACGGCAAATATCATATTGATCTTCCCTTGTTGTGCCATTCCCTAGTGTACACCTAACGCCTCACCCATTCAGGACCAAACCAAAACGGGTTGGGCCGTTTAAGGCGGGACGTCCAGCTGTGACAAAAGCAAGAGCCCACAGCCAGACCAACATAAACATGGCAGCGCAGTAGGTGCTGCTATCACATCTTTTTTTGTCAGAATCAGTGATTGTCATCAGTGTCACTATCTAAATAAGTGTGCCTTGACCAGTGTAACTTGTGGTTTCTCATAGCTCCTGCTGCTTACATTTTCACTTGATACCATGATTGGTTAAAATTAACCTTTGATAGGCAGGTACTAGGTGTCACTTTGCCTAGTCAGCTTTGAGAGTTCTGCTGAAATTCCCCCCTTTCCCAAACGGATTCAAATGGAGCGGTCTTAGATTGATAATGTGTAGAACCAGAGTGCTACACATTATCAATCTGGCTGATTAGGTTAGGTTTCAGTGCTTTGCATCTGGACTCTTTCTGTAAAACTTAGAGATGCACTGTGAAACTGATTGGAATCTGACAATTTTCAGCTTGAACGGCCCTAAAAGATGACTAAAAAATCAGTGTTTTTCTTGATAAGTGAACACACAATGCCTAATAGCTTCTCAGTTGCACTGAGAACAACAATCTTTGCTGAGGAAATTGTGTGGGAAAAAGACTTAGTTATCTATTTTCAGTATCAGTGAAGTGTTTAAAAACAAAGTCAGAGGAAGCATAAAAGTTGCAAGCAGCTGTTAAAAGGGAAAGTGTTGTCATGTCAACTGTTCATACAAAAACCCACTTAAAGAGAAGCAAGACATTAGCAGATACCAGGAAGGCTGGTGTATGACACTCTGTTTTATTCTTTAATTCTTTTGATATCTGTGAGTTATAGAACAAGACGAAGGTGGAAAATGTTGGCATCCTTTTGACAAATTGTAGTGAGTAAGCTAAAGATTTACATTCTAAGAGATGTTATGTTGACTCTGGTTTTAATATAGATCATGAATAATAGATCACAGCCAGAAGGACAGAAACATTCTAATATTTGTGATTATAGTTCAGTAAAAGAAATCCGAATTTGATCAAATCGGCATATGCAAAGGAAAACCTTAAACTGAAAACCAGCAACGAAACTCTCTCTACCCAGATAGCTGAATAAATGTATAAATAAAAAAGAATGAAAAAAATTAACTATTAAGTTATCCACTGCAATTAATGATGCTGTTTCCTTACATATATATATTTGAACAATTTCACAGTTTCCAGTTTTTGAAAGTAAACAATGCATACTAAAGTAAGATAAATGCTTTTGTGACATGATTTCTTCTTAGTATTGCTTTTAACACCAAATAAGAAACATACAAATCAGTACTGTCTTGTTACCTGAAGCCACCAGGAGAGAGACACTAAAGTTCACCACTTCAGGAACAGCATAAGGAAGGTGGACAGGATCAAAATGAGAGAACAGCGCCTTCTACAGGCAACAGTCTGTTTTGCATGCGGTGTGTTTTCTGTGGAGAAGGGCAGTGAGGGTGAACTCAGGTCATTTGTTTTCCTAACACTTCAAATCTGTGCCAGAGGAGCTCCATTTGATCTTTTTCCTTCAGCCCAATTGATTTTACTACATCAAAATATGTTCAAAATATGAGACTCAAAATCTGCTAGTTCGCTTTAGTTTTCTTGCCCAGCTAAGAAAATGCTTTTCTTCCAGTTGGTCTCTTTGCTTTTGCCATCCATGCAATATATATGCATATATATATATATATATATATATATATATATATATATATATATATATATATATGTTCCTGTGTACCATCCACTGTGTGCTCGGAGCCAGGAAGGTAAACATGTGGATATTTTTACATAAATACACATTTAAAATAATGTTTAAAATGATGGAGGCTCAAAGTGTGCAGCAGCATACATAGATTCTGGTTCTGTTTTCTGAGGAAGTTTGTCCAGGATCAACAGGTTGAACCAGGCTTTAATAGGGCACTGTGGTGCCACAGGTGTCCCTTTGGATGTCTTCTAGTTGGTTCTCTTTTCATGCTTTTTTGTAAAGAAAACTGGGGGAAAGGCAAAACTTGTGTTTAATCCAGAGAAGCAAAAAAGTTTTCTAAAATGTGAGAAACATTTAAAAACGACACTTGTTGATTCTTTTGATTCTGAAACACAAGAATGGTGAAACAATATTTTGGGTCCTTAGCGTTCAACATGACTACATTCATTTCTTGCCAACAAAACCATCTTCCAAAGTTACTTTTAAACTAAACATATTACCTTTAAACTGTTGTTTAGTTATTTTCCAACTTCTTTTTCAACATTCATTAACCTTTAACGTTTTTATATTTTTCCCGTTAAAATTAAAAAGAAACATCAATGTAGTTTAATGATACCTTATGCGAAAAGTAGATAGAAAATAGCACATAATTATAAACTGGAAGGAAAATGTTTTCAAATTTTTCGACGTAAAAATTTGAAAGTATTTCCATTTCTCCGATACCTTTAAATAAAGTCAAGTGCTTTCAGAAGTGGCCAGGTTAGTAAGAGAGGACGTAATCCAGCTGTTCTGTGAAAGCCTCAGAGGTTTGTTACAGAACATTAGTTAGCTAACAACATAGTGAAGATCAAAGAAGACACCAGACAGGTGATTTAGAAAGTTATGGAGAAGTGAAGTTTAAAGGGTTAGGTTGCACTGTAAAACAACACAGAACATCTCAGAGCACCGTTCGCTCTGTCATCTGAAAACAACTGTAAAGCAAATCAGACAAGGCTGTCCGCCTACACTGAGCGGCCGGGCAGGCAGAGCATTTATCAGAGAAAGAGCCAACAGCTCCATGGTAACTCTGGAGTGGTTGCAGAGATTTAGGGCTCCGATTTGGAGGGTCGATTGACCGGACAGGTTTATGGTTGCACACTTCAAAAAATTTGGCTCCGATGAAGAAACGTAGCAGGTAGAAGACCAATGTGGAAAGCCAGCTGTAGGAAGCCCTACTTTCATTTATGTGAGCACACTTAAGCTGGCGGTTGACTTGTCAAAGGCTAAGGGGGCCTAAAGAGGGCCTCATCTTTATTGCCATACTGCAGAAAAAAACTAAACGTATAACTCCCCGTGAAGAGAAAGGAAATGAACCTTTTAAAGGTTAAATAGACTTTTATTAAAATAATCCAGCGCTTTGAATAAGAATGTGAGCAGTAAGGAATCTATGACATTGATTTGTTCATAGCTGATGATATGTTCTACTTTGAGTTGTAACTACAGATGCAACATTTAGTGGTGAAATTGCAGAAGCTAGTCAGAATCAGCTTCGTTTATCATGTTTGTGCTCACAGCCCAGGAATTTTACTTTCGTTCGACGTTGCTCTCAATGAAGACATTTGATTAAGACATTTAAAAAAAAATACAGAAGTAGCTCAGACACCTTAAGTTCGGGTCATCGCTTTTTATTGATCCTCTCCTGACTCACCCAGTATTTTTCAAGGTGACAATTTGTAGGGAAGTATATTTCTAGTTGGGCAAATAAAGCACTTCTCACAATTCAATATGTGTAAAAAGAATTGAAATCATGACATGAGTTTTCCCAGTGTCAAAACAGCACATTCTCTATTCAAATCTAGCAAAGCTGATTTTTGACATGTTTAAGGGTTAAATGGTAAATGCAAAGGACAGTTTACATTTGATGATGTCATTTATGAAGGGTAAAAAGCTAACCTAATCACCCTGGCCCTTTGTGAAAATCTAATTCCTCCTGTTTTTAAATCACAAAGTCATTGTGATTAACCAGATACTTTCATCCATTTTCATGATTTCATAAGGCACGTGAGTAAGCTTAAAAGTACCCCATCAGGCTATGTTCTAAAGAGACTCAAGAACAGATGGGGAAGAAGTCATCGGCATCTCTGCTAGGAAAGGTCACAAAGCCAGTTCTAAGACGTTTCCAGCAAACCACAGTAAGAACCGACATCCACACATGGAAAAAAACTCGGAACAGTGGTGAACCTTCCCAGAGGTTGATGGCATACCAAAATTACCCTGAGAGCGCACTGATGACTCATCCAGGAGATCACAAAACCACTGCAGAACTCACTTGGCTTAGTTAAGGTCATTGGATGGTTCCTAGAAAAAAAACTCTGCTGACCAAAGATAACAGAAAGGCCAGTCTTGTATTTGCCACAAAGTATCTTGATCCTTGGTGGAAAGTATTATGTGGACCGATGACATAAACGTAGACCTTTCTGAAAGGTGAGTCCTGCTATATGTGGCATAAAATTAACAAAGCATTTGGGGAAAATAGTGTTATATCGGCAGTCAAACGTGGTAGTGTGATGGGTTGGGGCTGCTTTGCTGCTTTGGGACCTGTTGTGATTGATGGAACCATGAATTTTGCTCTTTGGTAGAAAAAAGAGAATGTTTGATGAAAGGTTCTTGACCTTAAGCTCAAGAGCACTTGGGTTATGCAGCAATGCGATGATCCAAAACCCACCAGCAAGTCCATCTTTGCATGACTGAAAAATAAAAACAAAGGTTTTGAATTCACCTATTTAAAGCCCAGACATAAAGCTGATTAAGATGCTACTGAGCAGTGGTGTCCTGCAAATTTTATTTGTTACTTGGCTTCAACACACCTGAGTCAGATAATAAGGTCATTAGCTGAAGTCTGGAAAACTTTACTGCATACCGAGGAGGAAATTACCATTGTTTTTTGTTTTTTTGACCAAGAAATATGGTGGCTGCTTTTAATGACCTCTTTTCAAACAACTGATGCATTCGGTGCATCTTCTTTGAGACTGCCCAATGAACCTCAGGGGCCTTACTACCACATATCAGAGTTGAATCTGTGCCTGAAATGAGGGAACCGAGAAAGGCATGACTATTTCTGTATATTATGTATATATATAAATGAATCAAAAATGTATGCAATCAAGTCTGACCCCCAAAATATACCCATGTTAAACAAGAAGTCTTGGGTTGAAATTTTCATGCTAAACACAGTTCAACAGAAAAACCTCTGCAAAACTAATGTGAAAGTGAAAATTATGCTGCAGCAAAAAGAATGAATTTGTTAGATTTGTTAGGTCTTTACATGCCTTTACCAGGAATGCTGGGCAATGGCGCTGTCAGAGGTGAAATATCATGAAAAATAATGACTAATACTTTTGCATGTTATTTATCACACATTATGGGACACCTATAAAAAAAATGTCCCGGTCAAATAGCCTGTCTGATCTTAATTATTGTTCTGGCGCAAAACGTTAGCCGGTCACGGCAAGACAGTTGATGTTGGTTACCTTGGCAACACATCACAACGAGAGATATTAAATAGTTCTTTCAGCCGCTTCTTGTGAAAAACGTACGATTATAACAATGAGAAAAAAAAAAAAATTTAATATTTCTTTCTTTCGCAAGTGACCATGGTATAAGCGGGATAATGCCCTTACAGTTGTCTATTATCAGAATGGTAGGCGGGCACTAGGTGTCGCTTCATGTCGGATGGTTGCTTCCGTAAAGTCCATTAATTTCTGATAACAGACATCTTGAAGGACATTATCCCTTACCTCATGAAGCATGTTTGAGTATGTCTGCTGTTTAGTTTTATCTGCCATTTTCATTCCCTGCCCTCAGAAAATAGAGGTGCCGGGGGAAGGGGGTTTGGATGAGACCACTGGAGCATTCCACCTGGATCGTGGTGCGCTTGCAGGCTGCAGTTTGTTTGTGTTACATTACACATCGCAGCCTCACAACACCACTGGCTCCAGCGAGCTTAGACCCCAAGGATTTAGGCACGCAATCACCCGAGGCCAGAGAGAGAGGGGGAAAGTGAGGATGAGGTGTGTGTGTGTGTGTGTGTGTGTGTGTGTGTGTGTGTGTGTGTGTGTGTGTGTGTGTGTGTGTGTGTGTGTGTGTGTGTGTGTGTGTGTGTGTGTGTGTGTATGTGTATGTGTGTGTGTGTGTTTGTGTGCGTGTACGATCATTTTGAGAATCTATCTTACCTGCCAATGATATTGGGAGAGATGACCACCTTTCCATATCTGATTTCGCCTTATCCGCTGTTACTTTAAAATTGTGCTTAAATAAATCTTTATATTTGCTTGTTACCATAACACCTAAATATGTGAGTTTGTCTTTCGTGGTTGCAAAAGTATAGGCCTGGAATGATAGTCTCCTCGACTGTTCATTAATTGGGAAAAACACATTTTTCTAGATTAATTTTAGAACCCGAAACCCTCCCGAAGTTTTCAATAATGAGAGCCACCGAAAATGCTTGTGGCAGGATGTGACAGGAAAAGGAGAAGGTTGTCAGCCTATGGCGAAAGTTTATGATTTTTCATCCCCCTGCGTATTCCCCCAGTTTAGCAGCATTCCTCGACATTATTGGAAGGGGCTCGATTGCCACATCAAAGAGCAGGCGTGACAGAGGACACCCCTGCTCTTGTTCCCCCGAAACAGAGGGAATGGATCAAATATTATGTTATTCGTTCTTACTATATCTTGAGGATTCGCATATATTAACTCAATCCACGAACAAAATTTAGGACCAAATCCCAATCTCTCAAGGGTGTTAAACAAATTAAGATACTCTATTCTATCAAAGGCTATGTGGGCATCTAGGAATATTACAATCTTTTGATCAATGTTATCATCAGCAGTGTATATCAAATTAAAAAGGCGACGGAGATTACTGGGAAGTTGTTAACCAGCAACAAATCCTGTCTGGTCAGCATGTATTATATTACTTATAACAGGCTCAATCCTTGCTCCTAGTACTTTGGTCAATATCTTATAATGACATCCGAATAGACTCACTGGACGAAATGATTCACATCTAAGTAGATCTTTATTTTTCTTAAGGGTCACCGAAATCATAGCCTGTGACTGTAGCGAATATTATAAACGAATACAGTGAGGTTATGTATTAATTTAAAAAAATTAATAAACGATACAAAAAAATACTTCAATCTTTTTTTTAAAACTGTCACAAAACATATTAAATAAATTATTTCATCATCATTCATGCATTCATTTATATCACTTGTTTGAGTTTTTGAATTGTTAATTGTAAAAAATAAAAAAATATATAAATTGGGGGACCCCCTGGCCACCAGGGGGCCCAAGCGGCTGCTTAGTTCGCTTTTGCCCCGGGCCGGCCCTGAGATAAGCAGATCATGGCTTGTCTACTAGAAAGAGGGACAAACGAATACAGAGAGGAAAACAACAAGAAAGGGGATAAGAAAAGAGGAACAAAAGGTAGAAAAAACAATGTATGTCTATTCTATTAAAATTTCTGTACCTGTATAATGGGTCTGTTTTATGTGTTGTCTTCACAATTCAAAGGGCCCCATGCCTTTCTTTGCCTAGGGCAAATTTCCTACATCCGCCCCTGGATGTGGGCATGGCCCAGGTTGGCATTAGAACAAGGGGGGCACACCAGCAGCAGGTAAAAAATAGCCTTTATTCTCATAGTTACACCCTGATTGAGTTTTGCATTGCTTATCATCTGCAGTGAATGGAGAATTGATGCCTTCCCTTTGTCGAGTAGGGGCGCCCTGTTTGCTGTCGACATTAGAGGAATCGGATTACCTGGCTGGTGTGGCAAAGCATTTTTCTCAGCCTTACATTTGAGATCATTTTTAGGATTAAGATTGGTTTTCAGGACCCTTGGCTGTGGTGGCAATTAAAATGAGCCCATGTTGGGTGAAGTGCAAGATTATGACATTTTGTCTGTTGTTACTTAGAATATCTCAGCACTGGATGGGTGGATAGAACAAACTCAAAAGTATACTAATTAGACCAATTTCTATTTAGAAATTCTGATATTTTTCACATTGATACTGTAACAAGAAATTAAGTGTTGCAAAAAATATTCTTCCCTACGATGTTTTCTTTTTCCACACTTATCCAAAGATAGATAACAGTTTGAAATGGGCTAGACTGCAGTACTACAGCAGTTGCTTTTGAATAGATAGCTCATGTGTAGCCTTTAAGTGTTGTGGGTTTGGATTAGCTTGATTTTGGAAATCTCCTTAAATATCAGAAACTCGTAGTAAAACTTAATAATACACTGAGCTTCCTGATTCAAAACCAATGCAGAATCATGAGAAATGCTAAGCACGAGCTGGTGTGGCTGGAACGTTTGGAGACAGTGAAGTCAGCTTTGAGGCAAGAGGCAAGCCAATGTGGCTGAGATGTGGTGGAGTGGCAGACAACAAGGTTATCACAGCGATGAGTGTTTAATACAGACTCTGTCTGGACAAGAAGAGAAAAAGAAGACCATTAAAGACACAAAGAAAGAAAGAGGGGAGATTATCTGAATTGCCCAAAGGTGGCAATGAGAGGGTGAGAGAAGAAGGGTCGTCTTTTGACCTCCAGAAGGAGGACATCTTTAAGGCAATATATGGTGTTAATAAAAATAATAATACTACAAAAATATAACGGAAATGTTTTAGTCCTAAACTAAACAGTGTTAAGAAGTTGTGTTCTAACTTCAGACAAATTACAAATAATAGTCATGGTTTTATCATTAATTTTAGAGTATTGATTACATTACAATGACACAAAGCCCTAGTAGAAAATAGAACTTTGGATTCCATTAAAGTTATGCAAGCAGTGTGACAGACAGAAAGTCCTCCTCAGTCTGGTTGTGTGCCATGCCTTGATTTAAATGGACAAACAGGGATTTACGGAGGTATGTGTGGTCTTGGAAACTCACAACCTCAAACTCATAAAACAAGTCAGAGAAACTTTCAGCAGATCCATGTCTAGTTGTAAAGACTAATGGTCCAAAAGTAAATTGTCCTGCTTTTAACAATGTGCAATTTGATTTATAATTTTGTTCTTTGTTTGTGCCTTGTGGAACATACTTTGAATCACCTCAAACAAACTGGATCATCTGAAGTTGCTGTGATATAGTGTTTAAGTGTACTAATGCTCATGCTGATGGTACAAAGAGATGGTGCAAAGAAATTATGTAACATATCAACCCATGGGATGATTGAAAACAGTGTTGGGCCATTACGCATGTTTTTGAGGTATTTAATGTTTATCAAATATCTCTCGGTCTGTTAGGTATTGTCCGTTGATTATCAGCCCAAACTGCTGATATCAGAACAATAGTTGAAAGGAATGATTCGAGCACTGGCGTTCCTTTAACAGAAAACTCTGCACACATTATCACCATAAGAATGATTCAGTGAATCCTGGTTCACTGCAGATCCAAGTTAGAGAACTTCATCTTCATCTTAAAAAAGGTAAAATGTGGTTAAATTAGCTTAACTAACTTAGAACAAGATTTGGTATGTGTTCAACCCATTCATGATGTAACTCCATCTATAGTAGGATGACCAAAAGTCCTCTTATACTTCTCAGAGTCATAGCTTAATGAAAATGTCCGATCACAGGGTCAGTGGGCATGTCCTTAAATTGCACCAGTGTAGCTTTACAGACGAACCACAAGAGAAATTTCCCTCATACTGTCCTGGCTGGGACAAGAAGGTGTCAGAGGGCATCGTGTGCAAACCTGTCGTGTGTTTCAGTGTAAAACAAAGAGGCCATAGGTCACCTGGACACAGAAAAGATAAAAAAGGATGTGCAGGTTGACTGAGTTTGTTGTTATACCTGGGAAAAGGGCTAAGGTGCACCGGAATTTGACCAAATATTTTGGAATGGCCAAAAGCCATGACATGTTGTTCAGAATTACTGAGAATTATTGTCTTTGCACTACTTTGTCTTTCGCACTGATGCAGAGCCAGTGGAACAAGGTCAGGGACCAGCTGTCTACTGGGTCACTTAAGGTAGATATTTGAAACTGATATTTGTTGAGCAACCAGAAACTGAAAAGTGGAATAGAAATAGAACAGAAATGTAATTTACTATTCCACTAAGGAGAAATTCAAGTGTACCTGCAGCAAAGTGAATAGAGATAGAAGCATACAGATACAGACAAAGATTTTAAGAAAATATATAAAATCAAAAAATAAAAGTTATACAAAATAAGTTGTACAGTTATTAGTAAAAAAGCATAATCAAAAACCCAAAGAAGTGTGCCACTGAGCAGCGTGACCTTAAGAAATGCAAAACCATAGCACATAATGTATGTGCCAAACGCAAGTGTTTTGTACATACCTTGCATAAAAATGCATAAAACACCTACATACTATTAACAAGAATGAAAAACACTGGACAAAGATCAGCTCTACAGGAAAATATGATCGGGGAGGCAAGGAGGATGAAGAAAAAAATTAAGATGAAGAAGACAGCTAAGGACTGCAGAATACACCATTTTGGACTATGTTAAATATTTTCCATTCATAGGGTTCGGGTCTTTGCAAAGCCACAACTGCATCAAAGTTGGTAATGTTTGTAATAAGACCCCAGAATTTGATTGTACTTAATACAACAAAGTTTGTGTTGACGACTTTCATAATTCATCTTCATTAAGTTAATGATTTAGTCACAGTAGCTGTTTTCCTCTCCTTTGAGAGGAAAACAGTTAAGCTCATATAAACAAAAAACATATAAGCTCATATAAACAACTCTCTTTTAACATCCAGACATACAATGAAGCACTTTCAGTCCCTCTTCCAGAGAATGTAAACCATTAGAGCAGCAACAGTGTAACAGCATGGGACCGCATTCACTCAAACCAGCCCTTCTGAAGTGGACTCTTTAAAAGGCGCCGGTGTTTATCTTAAGAAAAATGACTGCGTCAATTCAATCTTTGTTGAATATTAGGATTGATTGTACTCCTTGTTTTTGAAAAACAACATGTTTTTAGACTCAACACATGTTTGAATGCTGTTGTTGGCCGTGGAGCAGAGCAGACACTACATAATCAGGGGGTTATGAGAAGGCCTATTTCTGTACGCTGCAGCTGGGACTTGAGATATGGGTCTGAGGTGGAGGTGGGAGGATCAGGTTATTCTGTCATTTTCTCACACATCTTCTTCTATTGTGTATGTGTCCGTTAGTAGCATATCTGACCTGTCTGGCCTGGAGGTGGTGTGTGTGATAAGCCACTTTACTTCCTCTCAACCGCACATCCATCCAAAACTTTCCCATATCAACACAAAACCCAACCCTGTCCACCCTATTCCCACTTTTCCTGCCTAAAACATAAGCAAAACACACCCTTTTATATATATATATATATATATATATATATATATATATATATATATATATATATATATATATGTATATATATATATATATATTATATATATATATATATATATATATATATATAATGTGTGTGTGTGTGTGTGTGTGTGTGTGTGTGTGTGTGTGTGTGTGTGTGTGTGTGTGTGTGTGTGTGTGTGTGCATACTTGTACTTGCAGCAGAGTGAGAACACTCTTTGCTAATTTGATTTATATAGTCAGGACTTTGATGTAAGTGATGTAAGTGAGGACCAAACGAATGGTCCTCACTTTATTGGGGGCTAAGGGTAAGGTTTAGGACTAAGGTTTCAATCAGATTTTGGTTACGGTTAGGGTTAAGTATATGCTGGTAAAGGTTAGGTTTAGAGTTATGCTCAGGGTAAAGTCATAGAAAGGGTTGAAAATGAATTGAAGTCAATGAAGGTCAAGTTACGGTCCTCCCCTTGTACTTAAAACAAGGATATGTTTGTGTGTGTATACTCACTATTTATATAGTGATTTTTTTTAGTATTGACCGTATGTCCTTCTCTGCTCCTCTCTTTTGTGGTGTCCCACAGAGCTCAGTTTAGGGGCCCCTCTGCTTCACGCTCTGTGTGCTCCCTCTTGGCTCTATTTTTAGAAAACATGGTGGCTTCCTCTGCCCATTGACATTTAGACATTGAGTATTCTGGATAGGGTGCATGGGGAGGGGGTGCGCTGGGGCCTTATACCTTCTAGAGGGTGTTGGGTTGTGCTACAATCCCCCTTTTTGGCCTTCCCAGTTTTAAACGTACTTGAGAACAACATGCAACAACGCGACATTTGAGCAGACAGAGGCAGTCTCAGGGTCTTTCTTACACCCCTGTTCTCCGACCCATCCAGAGTCTGGGGCCTGGAGGAGGAGCGGACCTCCTGGTCGGGGACTGGGCTAAGGATGGCCGTTGGGTCCCGGGTATTGGCTGGGGATGGGGCTTTTTCTCTCCCCTGGAATATGGGGGTAGGGCTTAGGTATGGAGGGCAGGGTGTGGGTGAGGTAGCGCCTCAGGGTTGGTGGGGTGGGCTCTGATTGGTTTGCCTGTTCGGTTCATGCAGGCCCCATCTCCGGATGGATGGGCCCATGGGTCCCATAACCTTTCACCCGTGGGTCCCATCCACCGGGATCAGGGTGGGGGGTTAGGACCGGACACAGAATACAATCAGGCATCAGGCAGGCCTCTTCACCTTCTGATTTTATATCAATTCCTAAAACCCATCTCTTCTCCTTGGCCTTTGACACCATCTGATATGTTGACTTTTGAAATTTGTTTTGCTGGAAATTCTATAGACTAATTTATGTTCATTTTACTTTGTTTTGTGATTCTATGATTAATCCACTATTTTAGTATAAAGATGTTTTATTAGACATGTCTTATTGATTTTATTATTGGTTTAATGCTATCATATAACCGCTGTTCATTTGCTCTGTGTACAGCACTTTGGTCCCGTGGGTGTTTAAAGTGTGCTATAAATAAAGTTGGTGTGGAATGGTATAAACCCCTATGGCTACACTTCAAATTTAGGTGTTCTACCATAGTTCTAGTAGCTTAAGAGTTCTACACAATATTTTAGCTGTTCCTAGAGTGGACAAAGATTCTTGGTT